>NC_134835.1:12161078-12187356 GCF_004210375.1 Tachypleus tridentatus | reverse complement strand
AATAGTTTTAATCTTTATGTGGTTTATCACAGTCTTCCCATTACGATGAAGTATGTTAAAACAAGTGAATATCTTATTATTCTAATTAATATTTAATTATTTAGCAACGTTAACGTCAGGAATCATAAAAGTCAATTAAGGAAGCCAATATTCCCAATTTTGACACCAAAAAATCGTGTAAACACACAAAAACTTTTGGCATGACTACTTTGCATTTGCAATAATGTATCGTTTTACCAAGTCCAATATAAATTGTTTGATACGCACATGAATAGTTCAAAAATTCCATATCGTTCGTTTCTTCTTCTTTGCAAAATTGAGCAAAGGGATTTTTTTTAAAATTGTCTATATATGTCGGTTTGAATATTTGAACAGTATCTTTGTACTAAGTCCTGCATACATTGGTCGAAATATGGGTAAATAAATGACCAAAACTCGTAAAATTATGGATTTATTTAACCTTTTGATCCGTCTAAAATGACAAAATATAAGTACACCGACATTGTTTTGTACGTATATGTGTGAGACCTGTACAAAATATTTTTGTATGTCATCCCATATGAGTTGGTCAAAATATTGTCCAGTAATTGACATAATAATTGCGAGCTCTTATCCCAATAATGAAAACTAAAAACGGGCAAATTCCATATATTTTTTTGCCAATGTCTTGAGCGCATGAAACGTTATTTTTTGTACCAATTTTCATTTTGATTGTTCCAAATTTAACTACACAGGATATCAAAATATAAGATATTGGGGTTGACATTTAAACCAATAAAGTCTTTAAAAATTCAAATTTTAATAAATTTGAATCAGTTTTATAGGCATATTGAACAACGGTGTAACCTAATAAAGACATGATAGCAGTGTTTTTTTTAATATTTTATGAGTAAAAATCGAAAGAAATCAATAGTCTATACACAGGTTTATTTTCTTAATCGCTAAGACAGTGTTATTTGATAGTAGCTTTTCGTTTCTTTATTTGACCGAGTAATAAAATAATGACTATTGATTTTCTCGTAGTTTCAATTTAAAGAATGTAATAATACGGTTATATGATAATCATGACTTAATAAACAATATGTACAGAAACTTCCAAACGTATTTTATTTGTGAATATCAGTTCCATTTTAGTCTGCTCGTAAGAAATAATAACCCATAAGCGGTAACGTCTTATTCAGTTTCTCGAGCATTCGATTTTATTCGCTCTGGTTTGGTTTGTTTGAAATTTCGTATAAAACTACACGAGGGCTACCTGCACTGGCCTTTCTTAATTTTGCATTGTAAGACTAGACGGAAGGCAGCTAGCCATCACTACACACCGCAAACTCTTGGGCTACTCTTTTACCAACGAATAGTGGGATTGATCTATCTTTATAACGCTCCCACGGTTGAAAGAGAGACGTTTGGTGTGACGGGATTCGAACCTGTGACCCCAGATTAGGAATCCAGTGCCTTAACCTCCTGGCCATTCCGGACCAGAAGGCTACTAAAAGAAGGTATTTCAATAAACACTTCCAATGCTATTTCTCAATTGTTTAGATAGTTTCTTCTTTTATTCTGAGAGAAATACCTTATCTGTTATTAGAGTATTGGTTTTCTTAAGTAAGTTCTGATACTGGAAATTGTACTACAAATTCATTTGAGAATTTAACACAAAGTACTTCCCTCAATAAAAGTTAAAAATGAGTACGAAGACCTAGCTATCAATTGCAGAGGGAGAGAGAGTCAATCGGTTCTGCAAGGTTTGGTTTGAACATAGAGTAGAGCTACACAAGGGTTATCTGCACTAGCCGTCCCTAAGTTTGCAGTGTAAGACTAGAGGGAAGGCAGCTAGTCATTACCACCCACCACCAACTCTTGGGCTACTATTTTACCAAAAAAATAGTGTGATGAACCGTCACATTATAACGCCCCTACGACTGAAAGCGCGAGCATGTTTCGTGTGACAAAGATGTTTTGCAAGGATATGACACAAAAATTTAAAAAATGTTTTGTAAGTGGTAAGAATGCCTTTGGCTGGCAAACAGGAACGAGAGATTACATTATGACATTAAAAATACAATTAATAATCCGCCAAGCAGAGGACATCCGAGATGATCCAAAATCTGTGGATAAGTTTTTATTTAAATCAAGTAGTTGTATCGTAATACAAGCTATTCAGAAGGCAATACATTCCAGAATCTGCAGTCTGGGGTAAAAGGAATCAGATATAGATCTTAATGCATTGTAACCATAAGTCTGACAAGGTGTAATTAATATTTTAATCGAATATGAAAAAAGGAGTAAGCCAAGATCCATTTAGTAGTAAGGTGTTTACAATACATATTGACTTGTCCTTTTCTCATCACAGTAACCCAATGGGAATAAAAGCTTTGGCAAATATGTAGCACTGGAAACAACAATTTATTTTCAATAATTATCCAAGATGATTAAGTAAAAATGAAGCCCAATATATCAATTCATTTACTATTGAATTATATCGTCCACCATCAAACAAATCAGTAGATGTTAATATAAAATAAAACGTTTTTGTTCTGGACACAATTAAAAGCATAGTCAAATTTAGTTTATTATTGATTAATTTTTCCATTCTTATTAACCCCCCCCTATATTGGTTCAAGGTTAAGTCTGTGGGCTAAAAACTGAGTTTTGATACTGTTGGTGGGCATATCACAAATATTTTATTGTGCAGTTTTGTGCTTTCGAACAGCCATCATGGTTACCGGATCTCGTACATGCTAAGAGTTAAATATTTATTTATTATGTTAATACTATACAATGAACTGATTGCATCTTGACTTAAAGAATATATCTTTCATACCATAAATCGTCCCCCTGTTGGTACAGCGGTTAATCTTCGGATCTACCACGATAAAATGAGGGGTTCGATTCATCTCGGTAGATACAGCTTTGCTGTAAGAGAAATACACACAAACAATATCACGAGTGATCGAGTGAGAAAGAATCGAAGAGCTATTTTTAATATTGTTGGTTTTTACAGCATGTAAATATTTTAGACTAATTATACACGTATGTATCTACGTTACCAACTTCACTATAAAACCAGACTAAATAGTCTCAGGTTGTTAAACATAAAACCTACGAATTAAGTGACTTATTTGTCGACATTGGCATGAAATTTATTGAAACATATTTAGATTATAAACGCTTGTAGACGAGTATTTTCTTGTTATGATCGTTCTGCTGAGCAAATTAAAATTCGTCACTTTTAAGAACTTGTTGAAATGAAAGCCCAAATCTCTAGTAAAAAAATAAGTAATTAATCAAATACATTTTAATTTCATTCCAAAACCACAAACATAGAACCATAAACTGGTCATTTCATAATAGTTATTTAATTAGAGAATGGGGGGGCTGGCATGACCTAGCGCGTTAAGACGTGCGACTCGTGATCTGAGGGTCGTGAGTTCGCGCCCGAGTCGCGCCAAACATGCTCGCCCTCCCAGCCGTGGGGGCGTTATAATGTGACGGTCAATCCCACTTTTCGTTGGTAAAAGAGTAGCCCAAGAGTTGGCGGTGGGTGGTGATGACTAGCTGCCTTCCCTCTAGTCTTACACTGCTAAATTAGGGACGGCTAGCACAGATAGCCCTCGAGTAGCTTTGTGCGAAATTCAAAAACAAACAAAATTTAATTAGAGTAATTTGGTATTGTTTTTTTTTTTCCTTATTTCCTTTGGCTTGAATAAAGGTAAGATCGTTATAAAAGTAGACATTGCTGATAAATCAAAAAAATAAAATATCTTGACATAATCAGAGTGTAAACCATCATTCGATAGTTTCAGCGGACTTACGTCATCCTTGGCTTTCATTGGTCCGAATAATTACGTGTATGTAATGTTAAACTTGGTACTCATGAATCAAAAAATTAGCATACGTTTTGTATCAGTCTGTATTTTATCAGTCGAAAAGTCTACCTGTTATGTACTATGTTCGATTTGTTATTTTTAACCAATCAAATAACATACAGATGTGTTTATATAGACTAGGTTTCCATCAATCGAGATATGCAAACTTTGTAGTGTGGGCAGTGAAATAAACCATCTCTCTAAGTATTCTCACCTTAAGCAAAATTATCCATAACGACCAAGTCTGAGAGCTATTAATAAATTCAGCTTTATCAAAGGTAAAGTAGCCTCTTAAAGTAAACTTTACGACATAACGAATGTTTATTGTGTTAACGAATGTTTATCGTGTTAACGATACGATTTTTGTTGAAATAAATTTCACCTTATTAAATGAAGCTAAAATCGAACTGCACATGTATAAAATAACATGCACACTAAAAACGAACTGCACATGTAAAAAATAACATGCACACATAATAGGATAATGTTTTAAAAATATAATTAGTGTTTTCATGTGCACCCGCGTATCCCAGTGGTGGGCTTGTCATATCCGAAGGTCCTAGACTGGTGTTCTGGAGTTTCATCAACTGGAACGTTATAACCATGACGACAAGCAAGATAATTGATTAAGGATTATGATGTAGGCAGCTGCTGGGAAACTTTTTATCTTCTTGTCAGAAGCTCAAAGCTTGGAATGGTTAAACTGACCGCTTATTCCACGTGTAACACAAGTTGTTTAGGTTCTACCAAAAACCACATATTAATAATTGACTAACGTAATGGTTACTTTTGTTTAGGGAAATATTAATATAAATAATATTGTATTGTTATCTGTGTTAACGTTAACATAATCAAAACATAATCAAATGAACGAATAAGTTTGTTCATGTGCTTATATATTTATTTATTGATACATATATACGATATTAATACTGAACAGGAAACTTAACTAAAATCAAACAAAAAGACAGCACTTCATTAAAAACAGCAAATCTAAACCTCTGAATAATAACAATTTGTTATAAACAAAAACAAGCCGATACAAATATCAAAACGTTCTACTGATCGAAAGGATTCCACATTATGGCTACTGCCCTGGGGATCCTTTCGATTGGTACAGCGTTTTTTTATATTTGTTTGGACTTGTTTTTCTTACAACAAATTGTGTATACTAGAGAGAGATAGATAGACAATGATTGTTGTATGAAAGACCTCAGGAACTACAGCATAATTGATTATTCTAAAAGCTTGTTTTACCACTGCTATATTTTCTAACCGAGGCTTATGACTTACTTTTATCGACTTCTGTCGTCATTAAAGGAACCGGAAAATTAGGATCATGTATCATAATTTATACAGTTTGTGGTGTAACTTTTAATCAGTGAGTAAATTCTAAACTTTACCTTTAATTCTTCAGGTAATATGAAGCACTTGTTTATTAGTTTGTTTGTTTGTTTTCGAATTTTGCACAAAGCTACTCGAGGGCTATCTGTGCTAGCCGTCCCTAATTTAGCAGTGTAAGACTAAAGGGAAGACAGCTAGTCATTACCACCCACCGCCAACTCTTGGGCTACTCTTTTATCAACGAATAGTTGGATTGACCGTCACATTATAACGTCCCACGGCTGGGAGGGCGAGCATGTTTGGCGCGACGGGGTTTCGAACCCGCAACCCTCAGATTACGAGTCGCACGCTTGGCCAGTTGTAAGCGATAGATGGGTAGTTGTATTTAAATTGTCCAATCTTCATGTATTATAGAAAACTTGGGTGAATATTTCAGCTGTCCACTTGAATAATAAATACTGACATTTCATAAAACGATTTCCTTGTTAGCTTGGGAGGAATTATTGCGATTAATATTTTCGTTTGCTGCTATTTGGACAGTCAAGACAAAGTGTAGTTTATGTGTACATAATTTCGTTAGTTATGCCGTAACGTAACTAGAGTCTCTGTGGTCCTCTGGCTTTTCTAAGTAACATCTTTGGTAAAACTTTAATATACTCTATTGATTACGATGTGCTGTTTGCCAGTCACACAGTGCATACATTTCAGATGCAATTCACACACAATGATATTTATTTCTGTTTCAAGATGTTTCATAAATTCATCTCTTCATGAAACAACATCACTAAAATGTGTTGCTAAAAATCTGTATGTACAGGATAAGATATACAAAAACATCGAACACTTGTCTAAACTACGTAACAAATTCATTAATTAACAGATGTACTGTCTAATTACTTTACAAAATTTGAGCTTATTATAAACTCGGCTTAAATATGGTGGGAATCGAAATTGTAAATAACCTATAAAACTTTTATTCTCTAGTGAAGCTCTCACCCTCCCAGCCGTGGGGGCGTTATAATGTTACGGTCAATTCCACTATTCGTTGGTAAAAGAGTAGCCCAAGAGTTGGCGGTGGGTGGTGATGACTAGCTGCCTTCCCTCTAGTCTTACACTGCTAAATTAGGGACGGCTAGCACAGATAGCCCTCAAGTAGCTTTGTGCGAAATTCCAAAAAACAACAAACAAACAAACCTAGTGAAACTCGAGTAATATGTGATTCACAACAAGATTTCTTTGGTAGCAGCATCCGTCGTTTACCGTTTTCATAACAGCAATTTTGATTCTCTGAAGAAATATATATATATATATTTAATAACAACATCCAAAGAGAACAATCGATCAGAATAGGTGAGAACTAAATTCAACGTAGTAATTGCTATAGCTAATTAAATATTTTGCTATTACAGCCTTACTTAAATAGATTATAACGCATCACTTAATCAGTCGGATACCTTCATTGTTAGCGATAGTTTCGGCCGTAATCCCAATAATACCGTATGAGAAATAAGTTAGACTTAAGTTCATACACTAGACCTTTAGCGCAAAATACGTTTCATTGTAAAATATACTAATATAAAATAAGTATAAACAGGCATATTAAATTAGCATTATAACAAGTACTGCTAATTAAAGTAACGTTACAAAAAAACAAAGATTAGAGTATACCTTAATTACGTATCAAGGGAATAAGGGCTAGCCTTAAAACTAGTAAATCAAGTTTGGATTTAATAGTGAAAGCTACACGTTAATTGTATATTATAATATGAATACAGACATATTAAAGATGAGTTACAAGTGGCTTATACACTCAAATAATCTGTATTCTTACAGTGATAAGTTGTATGCAGCTCAAGTATTATCAAGCAGGTTAAAGGTCATTCATAATAAACTTGGAATAGTTGAAATGGTATTTTTCAATATTAAGTCCAGTATCGGCAAGATTTTGAGACTTACATGATATTAAAATCAACTTTAAATCGATTAATAATGTGTTTTACACGAAAGTATTTTTCTCTAACGTGTTAAATTCTAAATTATATGGTTTGTGTTGATAAAAGGTGAACTGTCACTATACATACACCAAACGTTCATCTTTAAAGTGCATCAAGTCTTTCTGTTATGTTGATTTTCAGTTTCAGACCAACAATCCCATTAATTTTATTTTTCTCCAGTTTACAGTTTTTGTTTGTTTGCTCTGCCTACCACGGGTATCGAAACCCGGTTTTTAGTATGTAAGTCCGCATATGTACAACTGTGCCACTGGGGGGGCAGTTTACAGTTTCAGTGAATAAATGATCACGTGTTATAGGGGGATAATAATAATTATAAAATTAAACACAATTTTAAAACAAGAGTTTTTATCATCTCTCATTATTAAAAAACATACAGAAATGTTTATAAGTATCAAAGTCGCCATCTTTGAATTTCAATAAACGTTCCATGTGCTTGTACAATTACTTATTTCTTGTCAGTCCTTCACTATTTCACATTTTGAAAGCAAAACTGAGTTTCTCTTATGGCTCAGGTTATCCTATATTGACACCCTCAATAAATCTATTGAATGGTCACTTTCTGTAATTCTTAGCAGCAAGAATCATATCCAACAATATCTGACTCATTCATCTTACCTATAAGTGATATAAGCGCATTCATGATAAATAGAAGGATATCTTGGTACACGAAAAGTTGATTCTTTAACAGGTAATAACTGTATTAAACGCCCGTAAAAACTGTAAAATTTACGTATCCTGACACACCTATTTAAGCTCCATACTAATTCTGACGAAGAGCCATCCAAACCCTCCGAAATAGTTACATGGACATACAACACACAGTGCTAGTATATTTATATAGATAAGCAGTTACATGGACATACAACAGACAGTGCTATTATATTTATATAGATAAGCAGTTATATGAACATACAACACACAGTGCTAGTATATTTACATAGATAAGCAATTACATGGACATACGACAGACTGTACTATCATATTTATATAGATAAGCAGTTACATGGACATAAAACAGACTGTACTATCATATTTATATAGATAAGTAGTTATATGGACATACAACAGACAGTGCTGGTATATTTTTATAGATAAGTAGTTACATGGACATACAACAGACAGTGCTATTATATTTATATAGATAAGCAGTTACATGGACATAAAACAGACTGTACTATCATATTTATATAGATAAGTAGTTATATGGACATACAACATACAACATGAAGAAAATGAATAATAATGTTTATATACATGTCATGACCAGAATTATTTAGCACAAATTAATAAAATTCATTGTTTGTTTCTTTGTTGTTAATCAAAGCTACATAATGGGCTATCTGTGCTGTGTCTCCAATTTCTAACATTATAAGTCCTCAAACCTATTACTCTGACACTAAAAACAAGGTGATGAAGTTTACGTTTTATACAACAAAATTTAGATAAATATAAACGATACATGTGTAAAAGTGCACCACTCTCTCCAGCCTCGTGGTCATGTAAATCTTATCAAAAGGATTTTTAAAGGCAGATGCGATATTCGCCAGTAGTAGTATTGTACAGTATCTCCATGGCCCTCACCAATGGCCTGCTCAAAGACACTTCACTACTCTTCCAGTTGAGATGGTGAGTCTGCCCTCTTTACAAACTAAACCTCTTTTCTTCTAGAGAGTATCCAAGCCTCTGTTCTCCCTGTGACCTGAAATTGATTATAATGTATCATGAACTGAAGACAAGAATATCACTAACTAACAACAATACTCAACTGACAACAAAAATATCACTAACAACAACAATACTCAACTGACGACAAGAATATCCCTAACTAACAACAAAAATTTAGTAGTGCATATCCAGTAATGGTGATATATTTTTTAGAAGGAAACTTCACGTATTGAATCAATGTCTTGAACCTTTCCTGGCTTCTAGATGACTTTTTCTTTGTAACCTTTGAAATGGAAACGTGACGTAGTGGTTCAGTAATACCAGGTTACACCAGCAATACAAATGTTGGGGCATTAGTAGTCGCACTTCCCAAAGGAGTGACTGTGGTCAGTTGTGGAGGTACTGTCTCTGGTGTAAACCCCATTGGCAGCCTTGGAAACTCTCATATATTTGATCATCTGCCAACAGTTTATTTTCATCCGTGGGCTTTGCTGAGTCGAGGGAACAAATAAATTGGAGGTCGCTAAAAAGGAAATTCTGTAAGGGAGTTTTCTTAACTTTTATTGTTGAAGATTGTAAGTTAAGCCCGAGAAAGTGAGAAAGAATGTTGCAATACAATTGGTCACTTGATCGTAAAATAGACAAATTTTTTAAGGATTTGATCTTAAATGAATGTTAGGGTAGGAACGCGAGGTTAAACGAATTCAGAGTTGTCAGATAATCATTTCTAAGTGTAGATTTTTAAGTTGTACTGGCCAAGATCCAAACATTTCCTGATTCAAGGTTTTCTTTAGATAAAAAGTGTGAAATTCATTACTCTGTCTCTGTTCTAGAAACATTTCTACAGGCTTTGTGTGTATTCACGTGTATATTGTCTGTGAATAATCTATCCCATACATTTCTGGGCTTCCAATTCACTCTTTAGGTTTCATAAGATCTCGTGCTTGACTGAATAACACTCACATGTATATTCCGTTGCTGTAAGACAAAACAAAATAAACTATTAACACCCTGGAACACGACTCATTTCCTTACTTATTATCCGATTGTTATACAAACAGAAAATAGCCCTAATATGAGAGAAATGGGAAGTAATACTTCAGATGTTGGCTAATTCGAACAAGCCATTCGCGGTATGAATGCCAACATCTAGCTTCAGAGCGCGGGAATCCATTAACATAAATCTCTTGTTCTATTTCTGACATAAGTTTAGAACAAGTTATAAGCGACTGTAGAATGGTTAACGTTGGGTGGTGATAACTAGCTACCTTCCATCTAGTCTTACACTGCTGAATTAGGCACGGCTAGCGTAGATAGCCCTCGTGTGGCTTTGGACAATTTTCAAAACAAAAACAAATTTGAGAAATTACTTTAAAATAGTAATTCAAAATATTTAATCATTTATATTCAGGAATATTTCAGATACGTTATTTTGCAACTCCGATTAATTTATTTAGTGCGATTTTCAAAAGGGAATAGTTTCTAATGCTGTGTAACTTTAAGCAAACGATTCCCTTAAAGATTTTTTTTAAAAATTTCCCATCCTAAAGCACAGTTTATAATTGCTCAGAACCCATCGAAGCTTAGAAATAAGTTTATCTGTGATTTGTATCTAACATGAACTTTCTTTTCTATCAGTAATTTTCTTTCAACAATCCTGTTTCGAAAAGTTTTTATTATGTCAGAGCAAGTTGGTTGGACATTGACTAATAATCTGATGGACCTACCAATTAAATTTATTGGATATAAAAGGTTCCTGTCTACCTAAATCACTTTACAGAAAATAAAGTGTGGTTAAGCAGAAATCTTTGGCTTCTCAGAAGACTGCAACCAAAAGTTATCTGGTAAAGAATTCTGATACAAAACTTAGGAGTAAACCAATAGTCTGTGAAAGTATTTCTGTAGTTTCTTTTACGATCTCTTTTTGTTCATGGTAGTCCTTTCGTCTTTTTCAAAAATATTGAAATGTACTTCTACAGGAAGTTATCAGATACGAATATATGGGTTTGGTAAGTATGATAAGCTAAAATCCCTATTAAAGTCAACTATTTAAATAACACAAAAGCTTTTTCATCTGTGTGTATTAGTAAAGTTATTAATGCTCAAACAACTATACGACCTCCCTAGTTATTGAAAACAAACAAAACTTGTTACAGGGAAACTAAGTTTGATCAGTAGTATAGATAAAAAATACTGCCTATATCAGTGTGTGCTCAGAACATGTGTGAAAAATGTGCTTCTACAAGTCCTTTCTTATTGTTTATTAATGTTCCATGCTACTCTTGAGGCTTAACTGCTTTAACCTGTTCAGTGCCGTAGACGAGATAACTCGTCCAAGCCGATCGGTAACAAAGTGCCACGGACGAGTTAATTCGTTCTCAATAATATCTCACTTCAACGCTAGATGTCAGCACCATAATGCTTTTTACCTACTTACACATTGTTTCACTTTCGATCCAAAATGGCGTCACGAAAAAGTTACAAAAGGAAGAAGCATTAGAGTTCTTTTGTAGCAGCTGAAATACTTGGCAGTCAAAGGTCAATGGTAAGCATAAATAACAAATGTCGGCAACTGATGAAATTGAAACAACGTTAAAGACACCAGATATATAAAATGGAGTTTTTTATTGATAACATAAAAAAGCCAGTTTTCTTTATTTCTATTGTAAACAGAAACTTTAATTAAAAGACAATAAAAATGAATATGCTTGACTATCACAGACACAATAATGAAAGGTTTTTTTTAAAATATTTTTAAAAGCAACATTTAAAAAACAAGTTACGAAATTTATTCATTAAACATTATAAAAATGCTAAACCAAGTTATAGAATACTTTACTGAGAAACTGGACATCATGTGAAAAGTGTAAAATGTATTTAATACAGTTAGGATAAGCATTTTAAGTATAAGAGCAAATAAGATAAATAGATAAGCTTAATACAGTTTCACACAAAACAAATAATCAACCAATAGCAGATTCAAGCAGAACTAAGACTTTTCATATAAACATTTTTCACAGTAATATACATTTAACATTCTATATGGTTGTCAGCATCACTAGACAAATTTTAAAATACTGTACCTCCATGCAAAAGTCAAATAATTTGCTTTGGTTGGTTTTCCTCACAAAATGAGTAAAGGATGACTTTGGAGACTTTTAACGACATCTCAATTCATAGAAACTGTTGATGTTGTAGACATTATATCTGTTTGTTTGCTTGTTTTTGAATTTCGCGCAAAGCTACTCGAGGGCTACTCGCTAGCCGTCACTAATTTACCAGTGTAAGACGCGTTTGTGTGTTTCGTATAGCAAAGCCACAAAGGGCTATCTGCTCAGCCCACCGAGGAGAATCGAACCCCTGATTTTAGCGTTGTAAATCCGGAGACATACCGCTGTATTAGCGGTGGCCCAGTGTAAGACTATAGGGAAGACAGCTATTCATCACCACCCACCGCCAACTGTTGGGGTACTCTTTTACCAATGAATAGTGTGATTGACCGTCACATTATAACGCCCCCACAAGCATGTTTGGTGCAAGGGGGATTCGAACCCGCGACCCTCAGATTACATTATATCTATTACGATCAGAAGTTCTAATTGTTTTATCATAAAGTGATAACCAGGCAAGGCACAACAAACATTTTGTTGTTATTACCGTTTGAAAACTCAGAAATCAAGAGATGCTTATCCTTGTTCATCTTCTGACGGCCAGTCCTGTCATTAATTGTAATTCGCAGTCAAAGAGTTGGCAGCGTGTGCTATTGACTAGATGACTTTGTTTCAATGTATTAAAATTATTTTCTTCAAACATACTTAGCTCTCGAGCAGTTTTGAGTAGAGATTCAATAAAATAACAAATAGATTTATCCACAAATCTTCAAGCAGTTAGTGCGCATGTATGAATTGAATTCTTTGGGTTTGTGTGTTAATTAATTTCTTATTTGACAATGTGTGTTGAGTATTTTAAAATGGGAAATGTATTCTAATTTATACATTTTAATTAATTAATTCTAATTAAAAGCTATCCGCTCTTGCTGATAGTTTTTGTTATGTGTGTTTAATTTCTTTCAACTAATCCATCCATAAGTGAGTTTAATCAAGAACACAATGTACAGTGCATCCATTTGATCTGGAACTTTTTTTCAGTGTTTGATATTTGTATTACAAAATGAAAGCAGCAAGATTAGCCATATATTCAATTTTAATTATGTCTACGTCTGAATACTATTCTGAGAAACAGAAAACAACCTCTGAATATTTTTGGTTATGCTATCAGATATCGGTGAACCTGGAGCTGCTCTTTTAATTAATTTGATTAATTAATATTATTCCTTCAATGTTTTGATTAAATTTAGTCAATGAAAGTTCCGAATGCACGAGCAGTTTATACCTCTGTACACACCTGTTTGTCTAGCTATACCCTCGGCAACCCAACTATTATCTTTCTTCATAATATCACTCGTCTGCCCATAAAATTATAGGGGATTACAAATCAAAAATGTTCATATTTGAAAAATTCTATTAATGGGTATTTAGCTCAACTAATACGTCAATCTATACAACGTTACAATAAATGAACAGTTCATGATAAACTGGTTCTAAAGTATTAAATATGTTTAAATGAGTAGTTTACTGGTTGATGTCCTAAAAATCTCACGTGTTGGTTAGAAAATGGTCACATTCTTTAGTAGAAATATACAAATATTGTTACCACAATTTTATATAGAAGTATAATTACTCTATTTATATGAAAGCTTAATTATGGCTGTTACACGTGGTTGATAAACATGTATTTTATTTCACAGTTAACGTATATCTTGAAGTTATGAGCTAATATATACACCGGCCCAAAATGATGTTTCTTTATTTTACACGTAATAATTAAATAATTGAAAAAACACAACCGTTCAGTTTTTAAAATATTGTAGCTTAACTGAGGCAGTTTTCATTTTCAACTCAGAGGGCTTCTATTGTTCACCGTTAGTAGATCTTAGCAGATCTGATATTCCATTTCGTTTCACTTTCGTTGCAACTTGAGTACTTTTCGTGATTCGTGATGAGAATCATTAAAGTAAACAGGTCGAAACGTTGTTCTTTACTTTATTTCAATACAAGCTGTAATTCCAATACCAGTCGTCTTGAGATACATGAGTAGTTTACGAGTCACTTCAGACACACGTGCTGATTTGTCCATAAAACAAACAATCCACCTATCCCGAATCGCTGTACACTAGAATCAGGAACACCTTGTTTCTGTAGTCTTCAGATAACTGTCTGTTGGTACAGTCTCCATCAAACACATGTGTTCAGAATTGAATGGACCATGTTCAGTAGATGACGTGTAGGACTAAGAAACATATGAGTCGTGCGTACTCGTCTGACCTTTGTTTACTTTTATGTTTGTTACTTTGTGTTCTTCATAAGATAGAAACCAGTCAGTTTGTGTGCTATTACAAGTTTTTCTTCAGCTGAGTCAATCTAATGCTTGGAAATTTCAAGGCTTATGAATTATTCAGTTTACATGTTTCTAAGTTATGTCATTAACATAATAGATGATAGAAAACTGAATAAATCCATATTATTATTGCAAAATACGGTTTTCAAATAGCACTAATATATATAGTGTAATAACAATGTAAGCCAATACAATGAATAATAACAACTTTTCCATTAATTAATGAACATAACATTAAAATAAGCCTAAGAAACAATCCCAGCCAGCAGCAGCTCTGAATTTCCTAAATTTGTTCGTAAGTATCAACATGCATTATTTGTCCCCTTGGAGCTATTATTTATAAATATCAACTTGTATTACTTATATCGTTTGGTTATTGTTCATAAATATTAATCTGCACTGCTTGCCCTTTTGCGGTTATTGTTCATAAATATTAATGTGCACTGCTTACCCCCTTGCGGTTATTGTTCATAAATATTAATGTGCACTGCTTGCCCCCTTGCGGTTATTGTTCATAAATATTAATGTGCACTGCTTACCCCCTTGCGGTTATCGTTCATAAATATTAATCTGCACTGCTTACTCCCTTGCGGTTATCGTTCATAAATATTAATCTGCACTGCTTACCCCCTTGCGGTTATTGTTCATAAATATTAATCTGCACTGCTTGCCCCCTTGCGGTTATTGTTCATAAATATTAATGTGCACTGCTTACTCCCTTGCGGTTATTGTTCATAAATATTAATCTGCACTGCTTACCCCCTTGCGGTTATCGTTCATAAATATTAATCTGCACTGCTTACCCCCTTGCGGTTATTGTTCATAAATATTAATGTGCACTGTTTACCCCTTGCGGTTATCGTTCATAAATATTAATCTGCACTGCTTACCCCCTTGCGGTTATTGTTCATAAATATTAATGTGCACTGTTTACCCCTTGCGGTTATTATTCATAAATATTAATGTGCACTGTTTACCCCTTGCGGTTATTGTTCATAAATATTAATGTGCACTGCTTACCCCCTTGCGGTTATCGTTCATAAATATTAATCTGACTGCTTACTCCCTTGCGGTTATCGTTCATAAATATTAATCTGCACTGTTTACCCCTTGCGGTTATTGTTCATAAATATTAATCTGCACTGCTTGCCCCCTTGCGGTTATTGTTCATAAATATTAATCTGCACTGCTTGCCCCCTTGCGGTTATTGTTCATAAATATTAATCTGCACTGCTTACTCCCTTGCGGTTATTGTTCATAAATATTAATCTGCACTGCTTACCCCCTTGCGGTTATCGTTCATAAATATTAATCTGCACTGCTTACCCCCTTGCGGTTATTGTTCATAAATATTAATGTGCACTGTTTACCCTTGCGGTTATTGTTCATAAATATTAATCTGCACTGTTTACCTTGCGGTTATTGTTCATAAATATTAATCTGCACTGCTTACTCCCTTGCGGTTATCGTTCATAAATATTAATCTGCACTGCTTACCCCCTTGCGGTTATTGTTCATAAATATTAATGTGCACTGTTTACCCCTTGCGGTTATTGTTCATAAATATTAATGTGCATTGCTTACCCCCTTGCGGTTATTGTTCATAAATATTAATGTGCACTGTTTACCCCTTGCGGTTATTGTTCATAAATATTAATGTGCACTGCTTACCCCCTTGCGGTTATTGTTCATAAATATTAATGTGCACTGTTTACCCCTTGCGGTTATTGTTCATAAATATTAATCTGCACTGTTTACCCCTTGCGGTTATTGTTCATAAATATTAATCTGCACTGCTTACTCCCTTGCGGTTATCGTTCATAAATATTAATCTGCACTGCTTACCCCCTTGCGGTTATTGTTCATAAATATTAATGTGCACTGTTTACCTTGCGGTTATTGTTCATAAATATTAATGTGCATTGCTTACCCCCTTGCGGTTATTGTTCATAAATATTTATGTGCACTGTTTACCCCTTGCGGTTATTGTTCATAAATATTAATGTGCATTGCTTACCCCCTTGCGGTTATTGTTCATAAATATTAATGTGCACTGTTTACCCCTTGCGGTTATTGTTCATAAATATTAATGTGCACTGCTTACCCCTTGCGGTTATTGTTCATAAATATTAATGTGCACTGTTTACCCCTTGCGGTTATTGTTCATAAATATTAATCTGCACTGTTTACCCCTTGCGGTTATTGTTCATAAATATTAATCTGCACTGCTTACTCCCTTGCGGTTATCGTTCATAAATATTAATCTGCACTGCTTACTCCCTTGCGGTTATCGTTCATAAATATTAATCTGCACTGCTTACCCCCTTGCGGTTATTGTTCATAAATATTAATGTGCACTGCTTACCCCTTGCGGTTATTGTTCATAAATATTAATGTGCACTGTTTACCCCCTCGCGGTTATTGCTCATAAATATTAATCTGCACTGCTTATCCCCTTGCGGTTATTGTTTATAAATATTAATGTGCACTGCTTATCCCCTTACGGTTATTGTTCATAAATACTAATGTGCACTGCTTGTCTCCTTGTAATTACTGTTGTTATGGTGAATAAACACTTACATTTTACTCTAGACAATTAGACATGTCTACAATACAGTACTTAATGTTTTTAGGCAATACGTAATGATCTGATACTTCCAGATGATCCTTTGCTTATAACTTGTAAATCTTAGTGGATGATACTGACACTGAAAGTAATATGTCACAAACAAGATGTTTAAAAATATTTAAAGAGGAAGATAGTTGGATGTAAAAACCGAAACCCAGTTCTTCAATTGGAGGGTGGTGAGATCACTGAATATAATCATCCAGAATTTCTAATCTGAATTCGTTCGTTTTTAATCTCGCGCAAAGCTACACGAGGGCTATCTGCGCTAGCCTTCCCTAATTTAGCAGTGTAAGACGAGAGGGAAGGCAGCTAGTCATCATCTCTCACCGCCAACTCTTGAGCTACTCTTTTACCAACGAATAGTGGGATTATAACGCCCCCACGGCTGAAAGAGCGAACATGTTTGTTGCGACGGGGATTCGAACCCGCGACCCTCAGATTACGGGTCGATCGCCTTAACCCACCTGGCCATGCCGGGCCCCAATTTGAATTCAATTACTCTGCAACATCTTGATGCGCCACGTATGGGCAACTGTCCAGGTCTAATTATTATTTTTTTTTAAATTGTTCTCGTGTCTAGTCCGCCAGATGTACATTAAGGATAAGTAGACAAATTTAGTTACATCTCCAGCTGTCATTGTTACCAACATGAAAATCTCAGCAATGAATCCGGACTTACCTTCACCTACTTAATATATGATTTTTAATACCTTCAGTAGATTTGACTAGGCCTAGATGTTATCGTGCCCTGCTGTAGATCCATGGAGGTTCACGACTCCTGTCCCGTTGCTGATCTGGAAGAAATTGCGTTTTCTGTACTTTGTTGCAAAGGTACGTTACAAGAGTGACAGTTAAATCCCACCATTGAATCAGAAAAGCCCGAAAATGTGTTACAGGTAATGTTGACTAGCTGTATCTACCGTAGTTTCTCAGTTCAAATCTAAAAATAACTAATAAATATATCTTGTGAAAAATATTTGAAACAATTCCATCTTAAGTCAAGTTAAAACAATAATTATCGTTTTATGAAACGCAGTCATATATTTTCATTAGTTAATAGAATTCACTCAGGTAAGCATCAAGTAATTACATCAGTAAATTTTTAATAGCTCTACCATGAGTGAAAGATTTCTTATTCAAATGCTAAGCTGTACATGAGGATGTATGAACTGTACTGTAACATGCAAGGATATGAACACAAATTTTAACATGATAACCGTTAAGTCAGGGAAGTGAGAGTGGAAAAAAGAAGAAATAACAGTTTTGTTTGTTTGTTTTGAATTTTGCGCAAAGCTACTCGAGGGCTCTCTGTGCTAGTCGTCCCTAATTTTGTGGAAGACTAGTGGGAAGGCAGCTAGTCATCACCACTCACCGCCAACTCTTGGGCTAGTCTTTTACCAACGAATAATGAGATTGACCATAAGCTTATAACGCCCTCACGGCTGTAAGAGCGAGCATGTTTGGCGCGGCGGGGATTCGAACCCGCGATCCTCAGATTACGAGTCGCACGCCTTAACATGCTTGGCCATGCCGGGCCAGAAATAACAGAGCAGCCATGTAAATGTAAGTAATTACAGTATTATTCAGGCTGAATAATGTTACAACTAAAACTGATACTACAAAAAAATCACGAAAATAAGTTGTTAAACAGGGAACTGATACGATAGAAAATATATCTTTGGTTATTATTAATTTATTTACCCTAATTTTATACGGAGTTATCTCTACCATTTACGACGTTAAGGACACGTTCTTTCTGCTAAGGCCCCGCATGGCCAGGCGGTTAAGGCGCGCGACTCTTAATATGAAGGTTGCGGGTTCGATTTCCCGTCCCATCAAATATGCTCGTCCTTTCAGCCGTATGGGCATTATTATGTAACGGTCAATCCCACTATTCGTTGGTAAAGATAGTAGCCCAAGAGTTGGCGGTGGGTGGTGATGAATATCCGCCTTTTCTCTAGTTTTACACTGCTAAATTAAAGATGGCTGACGTAGATAGTCCTCGTATGGTTTTGCGCGAAATTCAAACCAAAGATATGACGGGTTTATCAGAAGATTTGGTGTCCCTCACGGAGGGGTGGTTAGCCCTATACTTTTCATCATGTATGTTAATAATATGCCACTGAAGGATCCGAATAAAATATATAAAATATAATAATATTAATAAAAATAAATATACATATATATATGTGTATTAAACAATAATAAAAATGCCACCAACAAACTTGACATTCTGCTGATAGAATAAAATAATCACTATATATGATCCACAATACATAGACATTGTTCTGAAAAGGATTAAAATAATATTCAGTTCTACAATTATAGATACCAATCGGTCAAGTACGGGGAGGAGGAAGAGGTCACAGAGAACCTGACCCTCTAGGGTATGAATTTTTCTCACCCAAACACCAACAGACAGAGAGTTTCAGAAAATTTTGCAACTAGTGCCATCTTGTGTTCAAAATAGAATGTGTAACAATTGTATTTAATTGCTTCAACCATACGAATATGCATTATTATGCTGTTTAAACTAACAGAAAAATAAAACCCTTTTTAATGGTTTATTACGAATAACATCCTTTTTTAAAACTTATATAAATATAACTTCCATATATATATATATATATATGTGTGTGTATGCCTGTATATGTATAAATATTATTTCTACAGTCAGGTAAATATTGATACCAAAAGGAAAAACTGGGTTAAAAACCTGTGATGAAAAACAGTTTGATTATTTAAACCAGCCACAACAACTACTACAAAATTGCTGAGTATTATAAAAAAAATATCATGGCACAAACTATAATGTGCGATATAACATTCACTCTGAATTTTGGAGGTAACTGTCTCAATATTTTTTTAAATAACACAAATATTTATAACAAACCAGCACTAAAGATGGAAAGTTGAGTTTTAAGTTTATAATTTTGGTAAGATATAAATGAGAAAATGATATTAAAGCAATAACACGTCAATCATAGTATAAAATTTTGTGTATGTTATAAAAGAAGGACAGCAATGCAATTGACATTACATAAAACTGTATAGACTGTGACCTAGTTATCATGAAGCATTAATTAAGGGTTATCTACATGATAATTACAATGAGGTACCATTCGAATATTGTTTATTAATTATTGTCTAATATCCAATTAATGTTTAAAAGGCAATATAATGTCTGACTTAAGTGATTCTATAGTACATTTTAATATCATCAAACCCCGAATGTTTTCGACAAGTCAACCTATTTTCACCTGCCTTTCCCCCTGACGAAAATATTTCCACACTATGAAAGCTGTGACTTTTGTTTGCTCGTTTGTCTTGTTTTATTTTTCTTGTTTTCGGGCGATCTGCTGAGCCCACCGAGGGAATCGAACTCCTGATTTTAGCGATGTAAACCCGAAGACATATCGCCGTACTTGCGGGGGTCTTGTATTATTTTGTGTTTTTCATTTGTGATTTACCAAACGTTTTCACCCTATATCTTCTTTTGTTTTCATAAGCTAACAAATAATTACTATTGCATTTTTCTTGAAGAAAATATTACTCTTTGTAATGATACAATAAATAACTAAATCAATAAGCACACTTATTTAAAACGCTGAGCAAAATAAAATAAGACCGTAGTTCCTGTTAGTCTCAAAGATGGCGCTACCATAAAATAGGTTCGATTAGCTCAAAATGGATTGTGTGTGCTCGACCCTACAAGTACCAAAACTATATTTTTAGTCTCATAAACCTGCAGACCTGCCGCTGAATTACTGGGGTCTCAGACGGTTTAGTGCAAAATTGCACAACGTATTATTTGCGCTCTGTCCATCGGGGAAATCAAACCTCTGATTTTGTGTCTAAGTCGCAGTCGTATTGTTGACATACTTGGATGTGGACATTTCGAATAAAAATGTAGTTTTATTATCCATATGTATATACATAGTGCGTATATATATTCACTTTTAAAATGTTATTTTTCTCCAATTGTATACTGTTTTAATCGATTATTCGTAAAGTGGGATGTTCGGTTATGGTTTCATTTTGTAAGGAAAAAGCATACATCATGTCAACTTGTGCATCTGACAGGACGTATTTTAAAATATCAATAACAAACCCATAACTATTCCACGAGTAAAATGAATATCTAATTCATCGCTTTATGCCATGTCAGTTCCATGTATTTATGATGAAATTACTCCATGAAGAAAGATTATAAGTTTCTTTAATTTCTACTGTGTTGATTCAGACGATAGTATAAGATGTCAATATAGCTTTCACTTTTGTCAAGAATTCATTTCTTATAACTCGTACGTTTCAGAAACGTTTTGACAGAAGAATCTGACTTCGATAAATTGCTACGAACTCCGAAAATAAAGCAATGTTAGAAAGTGTAGTAGTTTAAATCTTCTTTTTTACAGTTGAATATATTTCTTCACATAACAAATGATCTGTCGTTAAGACCATGGTTTTACATTCACGTGTCCTGATAAACTGGCATAGTTATAAGTGACTGTTAATAATACCTTTAAAAGTTCGAGTACTAGCTGAGATAAGTTGTACTCGGATAGTTGCTTAATTAATTAATTAATTAATTCACATTTAGCAAAATAGCAATAATCACTTTCTCAAAAATTCGATGAATAAATAATATGAATAATTTATGTAACATAGATAATTCAATTTTTTTTTGTTTGATCGGAAATATTATGTTTTTTAAAACTCAGTGCGAATGTAAAAAAAAAAAGTCAATAACACAAAGAAAACGAACAGCTTTGATTTTATCAATATTATTTCTCGGCACAAAAATGTCAGTGACGGTGGCTATAAATTCTAGTTCATTTCTTGTTCAACATGAATAGATATTCGTACTATGGCAGCATTCAATATCGAAACACGGTTTTTTACCGTTAAGCCAATAGCTTTGGTTTTGTTTTTGAATTTTGCGCAAAGCTACGAGGGGTATCTGCGCTAGCCGTCCGTAATTTAGCAATGTAAGACTAGAGAGAAGGCAGCTAGTGATCATCACCCACAGCCACCTCTTGGGCTACTCCTTTAGCAACGAAAAGTGGGATTGACCGTCAAAATATAACGCCCTCACAATTCAAAGAGCGAGCATGTTTGGTGTGACAGGAATACAAACCCGCGATTCTCAGATTACGCGTCGAGTACCTTAACCACCTGTCCATGCCAGGTCCAGTTCTAATGTCGAGATGCTGAAGTGCCTAGATTGTAAAAATACATTTATTGATTCAAAGCGATTTTGAAATACTTTTTCCTTTAACGTCATTTTGTATGGATGTATTACTTCCATTCGAATATATTTCTGAATCTTGTTTTGCATGAATAAATACCTAGGTTAGTATTGTTAAATTAATGAATAAATACCTAGGTTAGTATTGTTAAATTAATGAATAAATACCTAGGTTAGTATTGTTAAATTAATGAATAAATACCTGGGTTAGTATTGTTAAATTAATGAATAAATACCTAGGTTAGTATTGTTAAATTAATTAACAAATACCTAGGTTAGTATTGTTAAATTAATGAATAAATACCTGGGTTAGTATTGTTACATTAATGAATAAATACCTTGGTTAGTATTGTTATATTAATTAATAAATACCTAGGTTAGTATTGTTAAATTAATGAATAAATACTTGGGTTAGTATTGTTAAATTAATGAA
This sequence comes from Tachypleus tridentatus, assembly GCF_004210375.1. Lineage (NCBI taxonomy): Eukaryota > Metazoa > Arthropoda > Merostomata > Xiphosura > Limulidae > Tachypleus > Tachypleus tridentatus. The sequence goes on along the minus strand of NC_134835.1, from coordinate 12,164,696 downwards.
TAAATACCTGGGTTAGTATTGTTAAATTAATGAATAAATACCTAGGTTAGTATTGTTAAATTAATTAACAAATACCTAGGTTAGTATTGTTAAATTAATGAATAAATACCTAAGTTAGTACTGTTAAATTAATGAATAAATACCTTGGTTAGTGTTGTTAAATTAATGAATAAATACCTAGGTTAGTACTGTTAAATTAATGAATAAATACCTTGGTTAGTATTGTTAAATTAATGAATAAATACCTAGGTTAGTACTGTTAAATTAATGAATAAATACCTTGGTTAGTATTGTTATATTAATTAATAAATACCTAGGTTAGTATTCTTAAATTAATGAATAAATACTTGGGTTAGTACTGTTAAATTAATGAATAAATACCTAGGTTATTACTGTTAAATTAGTAAATAAATACCTGGGTTAGTACTGTTAAATTAACGAATAAATACCTAGTTTAGTACTGTTAAATTAATGAATAAATACCTTGGTTAGTGTTGTTAAATTAATGAATAAATACCTAGGTTAGTACTGTTAAATTAATGAATAAATACCTTGGTTAGTATTGTTAAATTAATGAATAAATACCTAGGTTAGTACTGTTAAATTAATGAATAAATACCTTGGTTAGTATTGTTATATTAATTAATAAATACCTAGGTTAGTATTCTTAAATTAATGAATAAATACTTGGGTTAGTACTGTTAAATTAATGAATAAATACCTTGGTTAGTATTGTTATATTAATTAATAAATACCTAGGTTAGTATTGTTAAATTAATGAATAAATACTTGGGTTAGTATTGTTAAATTAATGAATAAATACCTAGGTTAGTATTGTTAAATTAATGAATAAATACTTGGGTTAGTATTGTTAAATTAATGAATAAATACCTAGGTTAGTACTGTTAAATTAATGAATAAATACCTAGGTTAGTATTGTTACATTAATGAATAAATACCTGGGTTAGTATTGTTACATTAATGAATAAATACCTGTGTTAAAATTATTGTAATAGTGAATAAGTACAAAGGTTAATATTATTATATTAATGAGTTAGTTGTTGTTGTTTCTACGAGCTTCGTTTTCCTCTCAGGTGTTAACTTATGACGTTAAAACCTAGGTTTAGATACCTGTGTTTGGTACAATACTTATAGCCCTTCGTGTATCTTTTTGCTCAACATCAAACAAAGCCTTGTCTCTAAATATATTCTGAAAATGTCTATATTCTGGTTAAAATAGCATGTGAATGAATATTACCATTAGAATTATTGTACTTGTTTAGGCCTGACATTGTCGGGTAGTTAAAGCACACATTCGAAATCTGTTGCTCTAGTGCTCAATATTACTTCACCCAACATTTTAGCACTGTGGGTGTTATAATATGACTGTCACTTCCATTATTTGTTGGTAAAATAGTAGCCCAAGGGAAAGCCATGTGTAGTGTTAACAAGTTGTTGTCTGTTTAGTCTATAACTTCTAAATTATCAATTGTCGTTCATGGTTAAATCATTTCGTAACTCACTACATCAAACGAAAGATAACAAAAGTAAAAAAAGGTATGTTTTCAAAAGATGGTCGTTTTTGTTCTTTTTGTTTTCCAGAGTTTTTCTAGTGGTTCGTCTCTATGTTTTTTGTCAAATTGAGTAAATCACTAGTCCTATAATAATCCACCCGTGGAAACATACTGATAGGATTGGCTCGACACGAACGGTTGCTAAGCGGTGTTTGATCTAGTATGAATTAAGTACAACAATAAGGTGTGCTTCAACCTGTGTCTTAAAGTTTAGATCTGTTCGAAAGGTGATTTTCCTTGCGGAAAACATTGTTATATTCGTTATCTAATAATGACATTGGTTTTTATTTCGTCTATATTATTGAATAAAAATATTTAAAGTTGGTGGACGAAAAAAGTGGCACCCCCTTGAAAGTGTTATTAATTTGTTATACATTTTATCAGATAAAAAAATGTTAAACTCTATATTTCTAGAACGTAGTGAAATATTATATTTAACACTTTAAAACTTTTCAGTTTATTTGTCAATCTGCTGTAGTTTCTTAGATAAGCTTATTGCAATTAGCTTATAAAATGATCAAACATTTGTCTCTACAATTGTAGAATTGTTAAAAGATATCTTAGAAATAAGAGAACAGATGTTATAGATTACTCAGGTCAATCACCTGATATCAACCTGTTTGAATATTTATGGACTGATTAACAAAGGATTGCAAGCTACACATGGAAGATAAACTTTCTGGACTACTCAAAGAAGGATGACTGTCAATCTATCACGGTTATTTGAACAAATTTACTGAAAGTATGATACGTCGGTGTGAAACAGGATACATCGGTGTGAAGCAGGATACGTCGGTGTGAAACAAGATACGTCGGTGTGAAACAGAATAGGTCGGTGTGAAGCAGAATAGGTCGGTGTGAAACAAGATACGTCGGTGTAAAGCAGGATAGGACGGTGTGAAGCAGGATAGGTCGGGGTGAAACAGGATAGGTCGGTGTGAAGCAGAATAGGTCGGTGTGAAGCAGGATACGTCGGTGTGAAACAGGATAGGTCGGTGTGAAGCAGGACTGAGATCTGAAGGAATGCCGACTAAATATTAACTTGTGAAACTGGTTTACGTTATTTTGAATTTCATTTTTACGTTCGATTATTGCAGAAAAGCTTGTCTGATCATTTTACAGTCTAATTGGAAGAAGACGACCTGAGAAATAACGGCCGGTGCGCAAAACCCTTTATAAGAATGTGTAACTGAAATCATGAAAAATTCAGATATTTAGGAAAGTTAAAATTGAAATTGAGATGTGAAATTATGTTTGAACACATCTCACGACTGCGTTCTAAAGGCATATAACTTTACATTTTTTTCTGTTATCTAATAAAACATATAATAAATTAAGAACATTTTCCAGGGGTGACTTTTTTTCTTCCCACCTGGACAGGTATACTCGTAGTTATTTACACATCGCAATCGTTTGTTTGTTTTTGAATTTTCGCACAAAGCTACTCGAGGGCTATCTGTGCTAGCCGTCCCTAATTTAGCAGTGTCAGACTAGAGGGAAGGCAGCTAGTCATCACCACCCACAGCCATCTCTTGGGCTACTCTTTTACCAACGAATAGTGGGATTGACCGTAACATTATAACGCCCCCACGGCTGGGAGGGCGAGCATGTTTGGCGACGACGGGCGCGAACCCGCGACCCTCGGATTACGAGTCGCACGCCCGCGCTAGGCCATGCCAGGCCCACACATCGGAATCACTGTTAATTTATTGTGGTGCAAACTTGGTGTTCACCTTACGTTTCTACTCTTTTTCTACAACGTTCGCCCTCTAGTACCAATTATTTTCGACGCAATTTTGGATAAGAACAACGAGTTATCTAGAAACTAAAACTTCAAAATGTTATTTTAAACCATGTCTGAAAACATCACGAAATAACTTCTCTAATAACTCAGTCCAACTACACGGTTACATCAAAGTTGGTTTACCAACTCGTTCTTTAACTTTTTTTTTTTAAAGTTTGCCTTTGTTTTTTGTTACTGTGGCCAAAATAACTGTTTCTTAAAAGTATTTTGCATAATCAATCATGGCTTAGTGCTTGGCCC
>NC_134835.1:11411810-11449151 GCF_004210375.1 Tachypleus tridentatus | reverse complement strand
TTGAGTTTCCAGACATCTGACTTTGCTAGGTTCCATTGGAACACAAAGGCAGTTATAAGTGGGTATCCTTCTCCAGAATGAAGCACATATTATCATGCCAGTGACTACTGTATAGTGTCAAGGTCCTGTGGGGTCTCATATCAGAGGGATTTTATCAGTACAGAAGATCTTCACCACAGATAAGTAGGTCACTCAGTTCAAATCTTTGCCTTCATTGTTTCTCATAGTGGTTGAATTTTCACCTCTAAGAACCCTTTATATCCATCTGTAAAGCTCAAAACATTAAGGATTTTCCTCCTTGGTGTGGATTCCTGTATGTGGTGAGGGGTCCAACCCCAACACACCACTTTGGCCTTGAATTATTGTAGACGGGTGGTCCCCTAGGGTCATTCGGCTTGTCCATTTGGGCCACGGTCAAGCAAGTACCAGTGTTGGATGTTCTTAACATGTGTTGTGGACATTGTATCTGATGCTGGTGTTTGGGTATAGTGCTCATAAAATCCTGGCATTGCTGCGGTGTCCTTGTTTGGCATTGTAGTATCCCCCTCAGGGTTCCATGGTGGGTGGGGTCATTGGACACCTAAAAATTATTTTTTAACAATGGATCTTCATAATAAAACCAAAATGAAATAGTGATAAAACAGTCCATCAGTAAACGACCACATCTTGAAGATTATGAGTCGTAATCTTCAGCATCTGTAACACCTGAACCTCATTTTTCATACTACATTCTTTTTCAGACAAACTCTTATGGCAGATGTCTCCCTTTTTCATTCAGAAAGTACTAGAGGGACTTGCTGGCTTTCCAAAGTCAGTCAAAAAGCTTTGCTTTGGTGACATATTGGTGGAAATATCCACATCTTAACACAGTAAACTCCTCACATTCAAAGTGATTGAGGATATACCTATTGAAGTTACGCCTCATGCTACTTTGAATTGGCCACAAGGAGTTATTGTTGAGAGGGATTTGAAGAACATCCCCGAGTCAGAGATTCTTGCTGGTTTCTTCATCCAAGGAGTTTCTGCAGTGAGGTGTGTCTCCACTTGCAAAGATGGAATTATGTTGCCGACCGATGTCCTCAGTTTAACATTTACATCACTGTGTCCAACATCAAGGCAGTTTATCGTAATTGCAAAGTTCAGTCACCAAAACATTATGTCGTGGTTCCTTGTTGTGTGTTCATTGTGGTGGCAAAGACCACAATGTTTGTGAGTATGAAAAGAACCCTGATTGCATCAATTGCAATGGCTCTCTTACATCCTACTTTTGTTCTTGCCTTAAATGGTTGGAAGAAAAAGAGATGGTTCAAAACATAACTTATCCTGAGGCTGGAAAGTTGTTGTCCATCACTTCATCTTGATGTATGCTGCTGCACTTTGTTCCACTACTACAGTGGGAATGCAGACAGATCTCTGTGCCTCCAAAAGAATCATTCTCAAACCAACTGAAAAGTCTTTTGATTTCCATGATTAAAAGGTTGATGAATCAACGCCAACACCCATCTGTGTCTCTGACATTCATTCCAGCTAACCCCATTATTCACTTCCTTTGATTCTGGGTATGGGCATTTCCTCTGGCACATTTTTTTCTCCCACCCCAAGATGCAAAACAATCATTCATTCTTGTCCTCAGTTGCTGGAATCCTCTTCCAACAACAAAGGCCTGCTCAGTCAATCCAGGGCAGGTTCTGTGGAGGTGGCTGACAGACCTCCCTCGAATAAAGACAATAAAGAAAAAAAATATGTGGTTGTAAATGGAAGGGCTCTCAAATTAATTTACCTACACATAAATAAAAACAGCCACCTTGATACAATGGAACTATCAAGGTTTATTTTCTAATCTGGATGACATCAAAACACTGATTGCTTCCTACCATCCTGTATGCCTTCCCTTATTGGAAACATTTGTGAAACTTGCCAGTACAGACCCCTTTCAACAGTTTTCTTTGTACAGAAATGACAGATTGTGTGATGGATGAGTGCTTTGAGGGGTGGCACAGTTGGTTGATCAGCATGTGTCCACCCTGTCTTTGCCACTCAACACACCCTTGGAGGCAGTGGCCATCCGTGTTTCCTTTGGTCGTACCATCACTGTTTGTTCTCTTTACCTGTTGCATGGAGAGACCTATGATCAGTCAGCTCGTAATGCTCTCATTGAACATTTGCCATCTCCCTTTTTAATTCTGGGGGGACTTTAATAGACATCATCCCCTCTGGAGAAGTGCTGGTATTGATGTAAGGGGTTGCTCCTTCGAGCATATGCTCTCTAATCACAACCTTTCTTTTTTTTCACTACTGATTTTTCTACTTATTTTCATGCACCTAGTCATTCTTTTGCTGCTATAGATCTCTGTTTACTCTCATTCATTATTCTACCATTTTTCATGGAGGGTAGACAATAACCCATAAGGTAGTGATAATTTTCATATAATTTTGAAAGAGACTGACTGTGGTCAATGCCACCCAACCCACGTGCCCCAGTGGAAGCTTAATCAGGCAAACTAGCCCTCTTTCACTGCTCTCATAGAACTTGATCCTGCATCATCTGTAATCCGTGAGTAGACAACTGTGTGTTAGCAATAACTGACTGTATTATACAGGCTGCAGCTCAATGTATTCCTAAAACCTCTACATGTTTTCTATGATATCTTTGTCTGTGGTGGAGCCGTGTCTGCTACATGGCATTGAAGGCTCAAAAATAGGCTTGGGATACTTTTCCTAGGTATCCTACACCTCACGCAGCATCAGTTTCCAACATGCCCGCATGTGCTTGGTGGGTAAGACATCAAAGCCAGAAGGACTCTTGGATTAAGTTCACGATCAGCATATCTTCTATCACCAGTTCCAAAGTCATATGGGGCAAGATTTGAAAGGTGAGTGGGCAACATAATTCTGTCCATTTTTAATCTTGCTTTCTGATGGCTAGGAAGTAGCTGATACCCAGAGGATTGCCAATACTCTAGGTGAAAGTTTCTGCCAGGTATCTAGCACTTCTGCTTCATCCTCCATCTTCTTAGTCATCAAGACCTGGGCAGAGAAATCACCTCTTTCCTTTTGAGCTGATTGTCTCTATGACTGTAATTGTCCCTTCACACTGGTGGAACTCAAACTGGTCCTTCATCACTCTAGTAGCTTCTATTGCTATTCTTCTGATTGTATTTAACTGGATCTGGCAGGAAAATGTTTTACTTGATGCCTAGGACCTTGCCATTTTCTTACCTTCTCTAATCCTGGAAAGGATCCCAAGATTCCTTAAACCTACTGTCCAGTTGCTTTGATGAGCTGTCTCTGTCATCTTTAGAGAGGATGGTTAATGCTCGTCTTATTTGGTTCCTCGAATCAAACAACTTTCTCTCACCCACCCAGTGTGGGTTCCAATGACCACCTGATTCAACTTGAAATGTCAATTAGAGAAGCCTTTTTCAAACGGCAACATCTTGTATCAGCATTCTTTGCCATTGAGAAGGCTTATGATACAACATGGAGGTATGGCATATTATGAGACAACCATTGATGTGTGTGAAGTGGCCATTTTCCCATTTTTATTCAGGTGTCTAACAGTGATGTTTGAACTATACATTACTCATTCTGGCAAGTTATAATAATTAAAATTTTGCTACAAGTCTTTTAAAACTTGTATTACTTTACTTTCTGAAAATGGCTGTATCATCAAATAACTGGAAAGGCCAACTTCATGTGACTAACTGATTTTTGAACTTACCCATTGGTCATCCTGGTGAGTTATGATAATTACACTTATGCTACAGAAAGTTCTTTGCAACTTGTGTTGCTGTAGTTTTTCTTTTACCATTGTAGACGAGATGTAAACATTGGATTTAATGCTATTTATTTTTTTAATTCAAAAACTAAACTTTAATGAATTTTAATAATATTACTTTATTTTTAACTTTTTACTGGATGTTTGGCACTGATAGCCTAGTTGCTTTGTGCCATAAAACACCAAACCAACCGACCAACTATTCAGGATCTTTAACACAAAGAGGTCATAGAGTATATTGACTTCTTTTGAGGTTTTTTATTCCTGCATGTTTGTAGTATAAAAATAAGGGCAATTATGAGCATTTCTTGTCTTAATTAATTTCGCAATGGAGTTATTGGAATCATTTCTTGTTAGTGGTGGCTCTTTTCACCCTGAGTAAAGATGAGAAAATGTGATGTCACTGATATTGCAAACATGGGGTTTTCACTCTGTTAACTTTGCTTTTTGTACTCTACCCAGGTTTTTCAGTTTTGTGCTCATCCATTTGGACCTCACATCTGCCTCTTGTGCTTTTCACAGATCCATTTCACACAAACATTGCTCATTGAGCATTCACATTCACCGTTACGTGGCTGACTGGCTTCTTCTTGATCCTTCCTGTCACTTACCAAAACTTCACACTCACCGTTACATGGCTGACTGGCTTCTTCTTGATCCTTCTTATCACTTACCAAAACTTCACACTCACCATTATGTGGCTGACTGGCTTCTTCTTGATCCTTTCTATCACTTACCAAAACTTCAAACTCACCGTTACGTGGCTGACTGGCTTCTTCTTGATCCTTCCTGTCACTTACCAAAACTTCACACTCACCGTTACATTGGCTGACTGGCTTCTTCTTGATCTTTCCTGTCACTTACTAAAACTTCACACTCACCGTTGCGGGTTGACTGGCTTCTTCTTGATCCTTCCTGTCACTTACCAAAACTTCACACTCACCGTTACGTGGCTGACTGGCTTCTTCTTGATCCTTCCTATCACTTACCAAAACTTCACACTCACCGTTACGTGGCTGACTGGCTTCTTCTTGATCCTTCCTGTCACTTACCAAAACTTCACACTCAAACTCTATTATCTGAATCCGTGAGTGCTGGGTTTCTTCCTTTAGGTTGTGCTCGAATGTGGACTCTTTAGTGGTCATTACAGGACCAGTGTAGTATTTGCACAGGTACACTAGATTGTCCAGAGGTCCAGTCAACTTCCAGTTTGCAAGATCTTGGATAGTGGTTTGACAGGGATAACATAGTAGTCTGTGCCCCTCTACCCTTACATTCAGAGATATGTCGTTTCACATAGTCTCTTTCTCCAGGGCTGCGGTGTTTGTATGGAGAATATGGAATTTGAAGGCCTTTGGACAGAAGAGGAAACTTCTCTCCAAATCAGTCTTTTAAACTTCTAGGTTCAACATGCTATTGAATAGTTACAAGTGAATGTGGTAATTTTTCACTTAAGCAGTTCCATAGTTGTCTTGTATATTTGAAAACAAGGAGGCTCTCACTCCAGATCTCTGCTTTCTGTTTTGGGCACACAAACATAAAAATGTTCTTGCTTTTCATGTTTCAGGTTTAATGAATTTTTCAGTTATCTTGTCCCAGCAGAGATCCCATGGATAGGATTCTTCATCCTTAAGCTTTTCTCTGGATCTGCCCTTTTCTTGGAATGCCTAATATAAAATTTTTTGCTGCACACTGGAATACTCAGCTTGTGTCATTCTGGCCTCCTGTACCTTACCCTTTGTCTTAGGATATAGATGCTCTCAGCCAGGATTGGACATGTATTCATACTCAGATGTTCTCTTAGGTTTGTCTGTTATCCAAGGCATAATAATTGAAATGTGACTGTACTTCATCAAAGGCATAATTTATATTTATTTCCCAATATTTTATAGTAGTTACAAGATTAATTAACCTGTGTACAGATTCATTAGTGAAAGTAACTGATAAAATATAAAGTTTTATTTTCTTAATAATTGTTTGATAACTATCTGAACATTATAAAAATTTTATGTGTGAAATTTCAATATTTTCCAATACATAAAATTATATTTCATTTAAACTGAAAATTAATTTGCGTGGTGAATAGGCAACATGTGAAAAGAAGAAAGACATGAGAGAAACATTGCTCAACAAATCTTAAGACTTAAAAACCAGTGGTTGATATTTTGTCTATGAAAGCCTTGTAATGTTTACTAATAACCTGGCAAATTTTGTGAACATACAAATTTATAAGTAATAACATGAAAAATATAACAAGCAGAAAGTGGTTGCAAGATTGGTCTTGGGGACTGTGCCTGTGCTGAAAGGCAAGTATGGCTTAAAGTGACCAGAATGTTTATTTCTGATAACTTAAATCCATAGAGTTTACGAAGTTTTGATTTAAGTTTGTTACACATAATAAGTTATTTTTAAAAGGTAGTTTATGAGAATGTACTTACATATGAAGAGTTTCATCCTGACACTTGAGTTTCTACTCCTCTTGAATGAATAATAATTTCTACATTACTGTATGTTAAATGTATTAAAAAACAATGAAAAGTGAAGGTAAGAAGTAAGCTATATGTTTTATTTTGGTCACTCAAGCCCTCTTTAAACAATCATTTAAAGAATGTATTCCTTTAAATGAAAATACCAAAGTATCAAATCTTAAAGTTGATGTATCCTAATATATCTCATGTACTTTATATCTGTAGAAACATCTAGATTTAACAAGCAATTCCAAAATAATTATTTAATGTTTAATTTAACTCTGCATGAATATCCCATATCTTAGCGCATCTCTCACTGAGAAATGTGTGATCTTGCACTATACTATTTAAGTAATCATAAAGTAATACATAACATTCCAAGCTGGTATAATAATTTTAAATGGTAAGACTACATGGAATTGAAAAAATGTTTTAATGAACATTTCGTTATATAATTTGCTTATGACATTATTTTTCAGCTATATATTAGTTTGTGACTATTCCATGCCCTTCTCGTTTATGTATATATCTTCTAGTAGAGACAAACTCAAGTTAGAGTCTTTTATTCCTTCTAAGTACAAATATTTCCTGGTTCTGCAGATGTTCTGTAAAATGTACAGTGTTCTGATAAGTTCTAGGTGGATCTCCATCTGCCAAAACAAACTATAACTTATTAACATTTTGTGTTTGGAAACTATTGAAATAGGAAAGATCACATATGTTTAGAAAATTGCTTAGTGTCGCAAGCTAATTTACTGAAGTTCACAGGTTTATGTGCAGTTATATTGTACACTTGAATAATCATTAATTATACATTCATCAAGGAATAGATATTAAAATCTATTCAGAAATTAATTAATAGCAATCATTATTCAACATTAAATTAGAAATTATATTATTTCCTTGGTTTTTGTGCAACAGTTTGACAGAAATGTAATCACAAGATAGGTATTAAAAGAGTGTAATTATAAATGCCTAAGGTAAAGAAAACATAACTGACTTTTTATGTCATTTGAAAAACTAGTTTATTAGATTGTGTTTCTGTATGTCACTGTAAGTTAAATACTGAATTTTTATTTAAGTTGAAAAATTAATTTTTTTTTTATATAATTAATATACATCTTTATTTTCAGGAGATCATCTTGTTCAGCGGACTGTTATTGTACAGAAAGATGAAAAAGGTTATGGTTTAACAGTGTCAGGTCATAACCCAGTGTTTGTACAGTCAATAAAAGAAGGTAAACAATTTGTTTAATGCATTCATGTAAGGTGTTTTATTAAACTTGGTTAGTAGGTCAATGGAGCAGTATTGTATCATAGTCAGAATTGTTTTATAGTGAGAAGGGTACATCTTGGTGAATTAAGTTAAGATTTATCTACTTAAAAACGTCTTTGGTATTACAAAAAAAGGTGCAGCCAAAAAAAGATTGAATGCTCAACTTAAAGAAATGAAATCAAATTTGGCAGCCAAACTGATAGCCACTCTTACAGCATAAATTAGAACTTTACAGTAAATATTTGTTCATTAGTTAGCCAGGTTACACTTTTTGTTGAACTTAGGCCATTATGTTGGGTGAAACAAAAAATGTGTCCTTGCTAACTACTGAATGAATATTAGCTGTAAAGTTGTTATCAGTGTAGTAGTCAGTTTGGCTGCCAATTTTGATTTTATTTTTTAAGTCACACACATGATTCCTTTTTATTTTGGCCATATATATTTTTTCACATTTACAGTGTTTTTGACTACATAACACGACTTTTTGTCAATACACTCCAAAACCACATCAAATAAAGTAAAAATAAGTAGTAACTGACAAAGCTTTAGGATTGCAAACTTATTATTTAGAACATGCCTAATATTTTTATAACCATCCAATATATGGTGGCAGTTTTTCTTTTTAAACGAGAGTTAATAACTTTCTTTATAGTAATGCCATGGAATCTAGATTAACAGTGTCATGTCATCATCTGTGTGAATTCAGTTGTTGGTGTATCATACTTTGTTATTTGTGCTAATTCCTTAAGCTGATATCATGTGATGCTATTTAGCTCTTCAGTTTTGAGAATTTCATACAGTTTATCAAATTTGTGCATGAAAGTTAGCAAGAAATCATTAATAAATGTCCACAGGTATGATTCTTTTGAAAGCTTGAGCTAGAAGCTGACAAGCTAGTTTGTTTGATCTAACCAATACATATTGTTGCTCCAAATCAGCTGCCTTTAATCTAAATGTAAAAAAAAAAAAAAAAAAAGTCAAAGTGGTTCACTTTTACTCACATAAAGCTGAAGTAAAAACTGAGATCAAATTTGAGTAATTTTTGTTGAATAACTTTGCACATGTGGCTTATATTTAGATCAAATAAAGAGCTGTTGGTGTACCAAAGTTGAATCAGAGTTTAGTATGATTTTCTATCAAATAAAGTTTTCATACTTTTCATGTGGAGGAAAAAAAATTCAATGAAAATTGACGTTTTATGTATCATGTATTTCTTAATGAATTGTCTTGAAATTAGTTTAGATATGTGAGGTAAGATTCCAGTAAATTACATCATCTGAAAATATGTGATAGCTTGGGTTACAACAGCTCAAGCTAGGGAAGATATTACTGAAGTATTTATATTTTTAGTATTACACAGCATATCCTGCATGGGACCTTAGGTCTTGACACAACAGTGAAGTAGTAGCAGTATATTACAATAATAGTTGTTGGTTTACTCTCAGAAGGTTACATTGTAGTGTTTTTGAAGGCAGTGAAGTATAAGTGTTGAGCAGAAATTTGTTTTATATTAATTTAACTACAACCTTTATTTAATTTGGGTCACAAACTTTTACATGGTTACATTAAAAATTATTAATTATACAACTGTATAATCATTATACTTTAATAAACTTGGCACAGAAACAGAGCTTATAATTTATTTTTATATTATCTAAGTGTTAACATCCTAAGTTCAATGAGAAACATTTGAAAAATTCTCAATTTTCATTTCTTTGTGTCAAGATGTGTCATAGTTCTGATTTTTATATTTAAGAATTATCTAATTCAGTGATTCCCTCTATATGCAAACATGTTTTTCACATGTCACAAGCCTTGAACTCAAATGCACCCTACAGTCATTGTGGTTCAACTGCATCTAGTACATGAATCATCATGTGACAGCTCTCAGCCAGTAGAAGTAGGATGCATGTGACTCCCTTCTTTCAATTCTACCAAATTATCACTTTTCGTAACTCGGTGATTGAACGTAGATTTTTTTCTTGTGCTCTTTTCATATTATTATTTACTTTTTTTTTTGTGAGGTAGTCATTTGCTTTGTCTATTTTTAACAGTTTATTTTGTCTCAAGTAGTTGGCCAAAATAACTACCCTTTTCTTATTGAATTTTTTCTCCACGTTTATTACTTTTTCCTGGTATAAGATGAATCCTATAGTTTTATCTGATATTATTACCACTACTTCAAATGCTTTAGGTCTAGAAGTCTCAACTGAATGTTTTTCAGCTGTTATTTGTTGGGATATTATTTGTTATATGAGGTGGCCTTTTTTCTCCTGAGAATGTTCAGGTTCCTTCTGCGTTTTCTATACTTATACATGACAAGGAGGATTATGACAGTTCTATTTACCTTTCTTATATATTTTTCTCTGCAAGTGAATTTTCTCGTCATCACAGATTATTTACCTTTCTTGCTATCTCTGCTGTACCTTCCCATGTATTTACTATGAAATTAATTAGCCCTAACTCTGCCTTTTTACATATATTTTCTTAAGTGCATTCCATTCTCTTGTTTTCACAGTTTTGATGTGATACTGTTTCATTTCTAACAGATTATTCATGATTAGGGTCCCTTGTTTCCCCTGACATTTGGGTTCATGCTGAGCATTCAGGCTTCATCCTCTGTGGATTAGTGATCTTTATTCTTTGGCTTATCAGAAGCTGCACAACTTTTTCTTGACTTCCAGCAGTTATTAATTTCTAAGCATGTCATAGGCTTTCCCTGATAATTTCTATTTCTCCCATTTTCATTTTACACTTACAGCTCTCTTACAATACTTGTCCAACATTCATTCAATTTCTGCAGCACTCCATTGATTCTCTGAGGAGTTTTTCAGGGGTACACTTTTCCTTCCTTACTCATCATTGGTACTGTTGTCCTTTGCAGGCCTATTTCTTCACATGCTATTTTTTGCTGTTAGGATCTCATAACAATCACAGGCTAATCTTCCTTCCCATTATCTTTATGGCATCTGGATGCCCCATTTTCTCCACCTATTTTTGTAGATTTTCCAGTCTTTGAATTCATATGTGGTTTGTATAATGGGCACCTCTATTTCCTGGAGTTTTGCCTTCATTGTCCACTCAAGGAAACTATTTAGTCAGGTATGTGGGCTTCACCTCATAAGTTCATCTTCCACTATATTCACTGAGAATCTGTTTCTTTCTGACTGTTGCCATCCTTTAAATTTCAATGCAGCTGTGACTTGATAAAATCTTTTCTGTGTATATTTTTCCCTCTAGAGGCATGTCCCATTTAGGATTTGAATCCTGCTCAATGGCAAACATTGTCCTGTCCAGGTATGCTTATTGTATAAAATTTATATGATATGCCCAAGGTGTTCACCTTGGTTTATAATGCACACTGTTGAGATGGGGTGTTCTACAAGATTGCTTGTAGTTTTTTCTCTCACTATATTTGCTGCATTAATATAATTGTTCCAGACCATACTGATCCATGGATTTAACATGGGTAAAGTAGAAGGGGATAGCTGCTCACCCCTGTTGTCCTTTTGATTGAACAAATTCAGAGGTGGTCTGCTTTTCAAAATGGAGTTTTCATTGTCACTCCTCATACTGTCTCTGGCATTTTGTTTCTCCAAACTTTCCATAGACTTTTTATTCGTCTTGTTCTTTTAGTGGAACACAGGTGCTACTTTCCAGTTTCAAGCTACTGTAGTGGTGGACTATGGAGGAGTCCTCCTGAATGTGTTTTCTTCCATTAAGTAGAGAGTAGGGTTGTGGTGTAGATGGAATATGATCCTCCAGTTATGTGCTCCGTATCTTTGAGGTAGGTCATGGAAGTTGATGTTGCATGCAGCTTCTGTGCTGTTTTATGAGGAAGGTGAGCTTGCATTTTATAGGTGCAGTCCACTATTGTGAAGTAGGAGCCTTCATCTCCAGCTTTTGTGTGATTCTATTGATGATGATGTTTTGGAGTAGATCTGTCATTGTAGCTCATCCCTTTCATTGGGATTCCTCATTTTAAAATCACTGATTTCCAGTAAGTGGTTTTGGTTTAGAGCTGGACCAGTCCATATAAATCCTCACTCACATGTGTTGATTGTTTTCTCCATGATTAGACAATTATTCTACCTTTAAAGCTCCAGTTCAACATGTTTTCACTATTTGAGGTTGATGTTGTACAGTAGGGTGCCAGTATGTTTAAGTTTGATGTCACCTACTACATTAGCACATCTTATGTTTCCATCGTTTAGATGTCAGGTTACCAGATGTGCGGTTGTTGGTTGTGGATTTGCATGTAGGTGTCCATTTCATATATCAGTTTGTTCAGTATGTGTCTATTTTCTGTTGTATTTAACTTGAGTTGAAAAGGGTGTGGCCCCTCTTTATTTATGGACATAAAGTTGTTTTAGTCATAGTCAACATCATAAAGCTATCAGTATAAAAAAAATCATATAAAAAGTCTGAAAACATTTCACACTCAAAAAATCTAAAAGCTGCAAAGACATTTATAATTGACAGAAAGTGTAAAGCACATGGTTTGCATTATCCATTGTTATGGTTTGAAAATGTCTTTATAAGTAATCTTTTACACAAGTCATAGGTATTGATGTGAGGAAAACAACGAATATCAAGGTGTTAGGACCATAATTTTTTATCAACATAAACTATTTTGTTTGTGTTTTAACTGGTAGGCTCTCAGGCTAGTCATTGGAATTTTGACTTTACTGCCAATTATAATGTAATTTATTTAAGTGAAGAATTCAGTGGTGAGAGGAGCACACAGATCACTAGCTTGAGGAAAGTTACAGTTAGAACAAGGAATGATTCTGAGGCAGATATTTAGAAACATACGTCAGTTTTATTTAAGTTCTTACAATGACAGATTTTTTAATAATGCTCATTTAAATCTTTAACATTCCATCTTTGAATGATATGTTTATTAATGATAATGTTTTTCACATTCAAGATGTTTAACCAGAGTATGGTTTTTAATTTCTTTTATACACTTGTTTCACTGGGCTTGTCTAAAATACACTGGTTGAACTAGATAAATAGTAATCCCACTTTCATCAGGGCTGAGGAAATGTATCATTGGAGGTCAAATACTTTCATCATTTTGATTGTAAATATTCTGGAGAAAAACTGCTGTGGAGAACTTTCGAATTCTTGAGTCATACTGGAGAACTAGAGGTTAATCTGGAGCTTCAAGTTGTACTGGAACTGAACTTTCAGCTCCAGACATGAGTTTTTGAATATTTTCTTTGTATTCTTACAGTTTACCAAGTAGTATCCATAATTACTCACAATTAGTTCTCACTTCATTGGTTAATTTCTGTAGTTCATCGGGCTTTCCCAAAACAAGAACAAAACCTCTCAATTAATTGGTTACTGTGATGGTGAGTGATGCCATTTCACTTGTACTATTTGGAGTGGATTTTGAAGAGCTGATTTTAGGCATTGACATAAACTTTTTTAGTAGCCTTTACTTTACTACCAAATTCGCATCAGTAATTTATCACTGCAAACTTGTGACTAACGTCCTTTTCTCTAAATGTCTCCTCTGAGATGTAAGATGTTGGTTTCATTTTTTATATCTCCTAGCAATCTAATTGCACTTCACCTAAATAATTTCATAATACAGAGATCCCCTTATGCCATTTTTCTACGTGTGCATATTACTTCTAAAAACATAGATTTCTTTTATCTACTTTTCATTTCTGAAGCAATTTTTAAAAATTATCTAAAAATACCAATTGCTTAATTTTCTTTGAGATAACAAGCTGCTTTTTGTTAAAGTAATCTAAAGAGCAGGAATTTATAATGCAATCAATAAATGTATGATATTGACTTAATGGGGTCTGTGCAAGTAAGTAACAAGTTTTTTTCTTTTAATTGCTGACTTAATTGCTGGTACTATCCAACACCAACATTGTTTTTTTAACTATTGATTAGAGGGAAGGCAACAGGTTATTATCATATGCCACCTTCATGTCTCCCCACACCACCTTTATTCTTACCATGGTTTGAGGAACAGTACCAATTAATTGGATACAGTCTATTAGTGAGGTCTTTGAAAGGTTAATTTGCAAATGCCACTTATCACTCAGTGGTAGTATGCAGCAGGTTTAGATAAATTGATTGCATGAGATAAATTGGTCTTGAAATGGACTGTAATTGGTCACTCCATGACAGTGATATGTTCCCCATAATTTTTTAACTTCATAGTCTTTTCAATATTACTACACAACAACTTTTTTTAAAAAGTTTTGCTTCCTGAAAAGTTTTTGCTGATTGTGACAGGTACCTGGTGGGTATGCACAAATATAGTTTTGGTTTTGCTTCATCACATAGGAACTCTGAGAAATAGACAGTTAAATGTTTACTGGCAATAATGTATTTAATTGCATTTATGTTTCTAATATGCTATTAGGTTCAACATAATTAAAAGTGTTTTGCTCCTGATTTTCATTTGTATTCAATGTCCGGTGCATCATGTTGCAGTGTCCAATCGTAGACAGCAAGCATTGATGGATTCCAGTTGTCTGATATTGTTTTTCCATTGTAGCAATGTCCTGGTGAAACCTTTCACCGTGTTCTCGCTGACAGTACCGAGATTTGCGTGGAAGAAGTCCAAGTGTGAGTGGAGGAAATGAATCTTGAGTGACATATTGCACTTCATTGTTTTGTATGCTTTGAGAAGTTTGTCTACCAGCTGAATGTAATGTGGGGCTCTGTAATTGCCAAGAAAATTGTCAACAACGTCTTTGAAGGCTTTCTAGGTAATCTTTTCCAGCCCAACTAACAGATCTTTGAACCGCTGGTCACTCATAACATGTCTGATCTGAGGGCCAACAAAAATGCCCTCTCTGAACTTGGCCTCAGTTATTTTTGGGAACATCTGTCTTAAATAAGGAAAACCTTCACCTTCTTTGTTCATTGCTTTCATGAAATTTTTCATAAGTTTCAATTTTATGTGAAGAGGAGGCAAATAAATCTTTGCCGGGTCGACAAGTGGTTCATGCGCCACATTTTTGTGTCCTGAACTATGGAGGGGCCAGCTCTGTCTAGAATAATGTGACTCTTTGGCATGACTGTCCCATTCACAGGTGAAACAACAATACTTTGTTTCGCCAAGCTGCAGTCCCAGTAACAGAGCAGCGACTTTTAGATCTCCACAAATATTCCAGTTGTACTGGATGTGCTTCAGCAACATTTCCATGTTCTCGTAGGTTTCGTTAATGTGTGCTGCATAGCTAACAGGTATTGAAGGGTGAACGTTGTTATTGTGTAACAGAACAGCTTTGAGGCTTAACATTGATGAATCAATAAAGAGACACCACTCTCGTGAGACATGGTCTCAACCCAAAGTAGAGAACAATCTTTCGATGTCAACACAGAAACAGAGACTGTCAACTGATGAACAAGTGTATACTCGCCACAAATATAGCAGAATGTATCGCGGCTGTTACGACATTGACGAGACATATTTACCGACACTAATCGTCCTGTAAAACGTCTATAACATCTAACTTACTTGTTACAGTGCTTCTGAGGCAATGCTATATTCTGAAGAAATATGTACACACTATAAGGTCTATGTTAATCCAATGAGCAGCATCTGTGTATGCAAGCCAATTTTATAGCCTGCTGAGACAGTGTCAAGCTGACTCCTGCCTGCCCAGGCTGCATACTTCCACAGAACAGCTTCCAACCTGGCCTGATTTCATGCCTGGACATGCCCAGACTGCACAATACTGTGTTCATAGGTCTCTTACAGAAATGAAAATTCTTGCACACAAATATAAGAAAAAAACATGACAAGGGTGAAGATTTTGATGAAATGGTACGTGATGGGCAAATCTGGATGTGATTTTTGTGATCAGCAGCCAAAAATCTATAAGGAACACCCAACAGTGTTCAAGAAGCAAAAACTTTGTTGTGCAGTGTATATAGTTCCATATTATGGACAGATTTTGTTCGTGTGTGCGTGTCGTGTGAGGTAGGGGGCTTTTGATTGAGTAGATGGTACATGATGATTGATGAATTTGCTGCACTAATTATTTATTTGTGTGGTTTATTCTTTGATTTATTCAGCAAAGTACTTGATTTTCTGTTTAGTTTGTTTATAAATAAGACACTAAAGTTAATGAATCTCAAAATTTGTACCGTAATTTTATTATTATTATTATTAACTGAACTGAATGCATGAATTTTGCATGGAATGATACCAAATGAATAAAAAGTCTTAACATGTGAACATTTCTTACCATAAATAACATTCTTGTGTTTCAGATGGAGCAGCTGCAAGAGTCGGTGTTCAGGAAGGAGACAGAATAATAAAGGTTAGTTTAACTTTTGAAATGTATTTTGTATGATAGAATCTGCAAGTTAGCAAAATAACTAGTTTCATTTAAATCAGGGGTTCCCAACCTTTTGGCACTCGCGACTTGAAAATGTAATTGATGAAATAAAATTAATGTTATCCCAAGCTACTTCTAACAAGGTTACGCGACCCTCTGGGGGGTGCGACCCACTGGTTGAGAACCCCTGATTTAAATAATATAAAAGGTACTTTGCTGTGTTTTGTTTTTGAATTTTGCACAAAGCTACTCGAGGGCTATCTGTGCTAGCCATCCCTAATTTAGCAGTGTAAGACTAGAGGGAAGGCAGCTAGTCATCACCACCCACCGCCAACTCTTGGGCTACTCTTTTACCAACGAATAGTGGGATTGACCGTCACTTTATAACACCCCTACAGCTGAAAGGACGAGCATGTTTGACGCGACTGGGATGCGAACCCGCGACCCTCAGATTACGAGTCGCACGCCTTAACACGCTTGGCCATGTCGGGCCTACTTTGCTGTGTCTAAAAGGCTGATTCCTTTCTTTGATGATACAAGAACATTGGAGTATTTTATTATTGATTAGAAGCTGTTTACTGTCAAAACTGTTTAGGTAAGAAACCTGAGTTTGAAGAAGTGTTTATTTTAAAATGCACTGATCTTGAACACACAAAATACTTTTCTGAACTTAAGAGTTTAATATAGACCTAAGGACAGACTTGTGTGCACTCATTACATATGTGTGTTTGTTATTAATTTTAAAATGCATGCTTTGTTATACAATGTTACGATATCTTAGAGTTGATATATGTGGGACAGATAGTGTGAATTATTTTGTGCTCCTACAAATGTAGGTGATCTAATCTTAGGTTTAACTTATAGTGAATAATTAAAAACCATATTACTTCTGCCTTGATTTTTGAAAAAGGAAGGTGTGTTGGTATGTATCATCTCTGTTTTGTAGGCTTGAAAGATAACCACAGAAACATAAAACAACAGTGTGACTTGTGTATAATGTCTACATTAAGATACCCACTCATCATTCGTAAGGTAATTCTCCTACAAGTTCACTCTGTGAACGATGTAGTAATTTCTCTCCTTATTTTTGTTAACTACAGGTGAATGGAACTTTAGTTACCCAAGCTAATCACAGTGAAGTGGTGGAACTTATCAAATGTAAGTACATTTTATCACAGTTCGTAAGACTAACAAGTGTATTAATCACCATGCCATGTTTAAGTTGTGACAGTTGTAAATATTTTTAAAACTTATGAAGTTTACTTTATGATCAAATGTGAACTTGGTGATTTTTTTGTACTTGTACAGTGTTTACAATGCAGTATTTTGCTGTTTGTAGCTTTAGTTGCTGTACATAAAGAACATGAAATTCAGTGAAGCTTCTAAACTTTGAACCTGAAGTAATATTTTTGTGATCCACCTGAATTTTGGTGGTTTATCAGCAGGCCTTCATTTTTCTTTTTAATACATGTAATTTAACAAACAAATCCATAGCTATGTGTGATGGTGAGGTTTGGTTTATTGTTATTAAATCATTTGTATGGTGTTTGTTTACTTCATTGTTATAAAACTCTTTTTACTGCCAAATTATTTCTAGCTAATGCTGATTGCGTCTTTTTGACTCTTAGTATCCTAAAGTGCTGCTATCTATTGGGTAAAGAAGACACTAAAATTTGATAATGGTTGCAAATGGCACAAAGTTGTAGGACTGGCTGCAGTTGATTTTGGTGGTGAAAGAGTTGAGACTGATTAATAATCAATATTTTTTCCATAATTTTATTTTATATTAATTGACACGTAAAGTTTGTCCAATATTTTAGTTGCTAATGTGCTGTCAATGAAATTCTGAGATAAAATATCTACATAAGCTTAGATGCAGAATTACATTAACAGGGTACATAAATGTATATTGAGTGATAGAAACACTTTAACCCAAGTGCTTTTGATATGTGGACACTTTTTCTCTTTCTGCTCATAATGTTTCCATATGAGGCCACTGATAGGTGTTACACAATTTGTTGTAGCACAGTCTATGGAGGATGCACATAAACTGTAAATACACAACAGAAAACAACATTTTACACAGTCAGTATGATACATTACTAATTAAATAAATTATCATATTTTTTTTGTAAAACGTACAGTATGAATTTGATGTTTTGGCTAATTATCAGCTGTGTAATACAGAGTAAAATACATGTTAACTGTGATGTTCTTTGACTTCAAGTGTTTTGAAGAGAAATGGTAATCCTAGTAAGAAATGATAGTAGATTATAGGGAGATATAGTAGTAAATTAAAAATAATTTTATATAAAAAGCCTAAAGTAAATGTGACCCGTACGTTTTGTACTAGTTTTCTCTAAAGCCTAATTATTATTAATATAATAGTTTGCAAGCATCATTAATCAACATTAAAGTTTGATGTTTTGAATAAAACACTTTTACATTTGAAACCCCAAATTTTCAGCTTACGATTACATATACTCCAGATAAGTAATATTTATTACAGCGTATTTTAGATGCAATAGAAATTGTTAAGCATTATAAAATTTTATGAATAGAACTCATAAACTTGTCCAAATTGTTTTTCACAAAAGCCTTCTGCTATTGGTACTTTTATTACAATATTTTCTTTCTCAGCATACTTAGTAACTTCTTTCTACCATTTATAAACAGTAATTTCAGAAAAGTAATAACAGGATGTGTGAGTCATTTTGTTTTTACAGAACATAAATTTAAATAGTAGTACCCTCCTTACCAGAACACGACTTTTTGTTTTCACAGAACATAGATTTAAATAGTAGTACCCTCCTTACCAGAACACAACTTTATTTTGTTTTCACAGAACATAGATTTAAATAGTAGTACCCTCCTTACCAGAACACAACTTTATTTTGTTTTCACAGAACATAGATTTAAATAGTAGTACCCTCCTTACCAGAACACAACTTTATTTTGTTTTTACAGAACATAGATTTAAATAGTAGTACCCTCCTTACCAGAACACAACTTTATTTTGTTTTCACAGAACATAGATTTAAATAGTAGTACCCTCCTTACCAGAACACAACTTTATTTTGTTTTCACAGAACATAGATTTAAATAGTAGTACCCTCCTTACCAGAACACAACTTTATTTTGTTTTCACAGAACATAGATTTAAATAGTAGTACCCTCCTTACCAGAACACAACTTTATTTTGTTTTTACAGAACATAGATTTAAATAGTAGTACCCTCCTTACCAGAACACAACTTTATTTTGTTTTCACAGAACATAGATTTAAATAGTAGTACCCTCCTTACCTGAACACAACTTTATTTTGTTTTCACAGAACATAGATTTAAATAGTAGTACCCTCCTTACCAGAACACAACTTTTTGTTTTCACAGAACATAGATTTAAATAGTAGTACCCTCCTTACCAGAACACAACTTTATTTTGTTTTCACAGAACATAGATTTAAATAGTAGTACCCTCCTTACCAGAACACAACTTTATTTTGTTTTTACAGAACATAGATTTAAATAGTAGTACCCTCCTTACCAGAACACAACTTTATTTTGTTTTTACAGAACATAGATTTAAATAGTAGTACCCTCCTTACCAGAACACAACTTTATTTTGTTTTCACAGAACATAGATTTAAATAGTAGTACCCTCCTTACCAGAACACAACTTTATTTTGTTTTCACAGAACATAGATTTAAATAGTAGTACCCTCCTTACCTGAACACAACTTTATTTTGTTTTTACAGAACATAGATTTAAATAGTAGTACCCTCCTTATCAGAACACAACTTTATTTTGTTTTCACAGAACATAGATTCAAATAGTAGTACCCTCCTCACCAGAACACAACTTTATTTTGTTTTCACAGAACATAGATTTAAATAGTAGTACCCTCCTCACCAGAACACAACTTTATTTTGTTTTTACAGAACGTAGATTTAAATAGTAGTACCCTCCTTACCAGAACACAACTTTATTTTGTTTTTACAGAACATAGATTTAAATAGTAGTACCCTCCTTACCAGAACACAACTTTATTTTGTTTTTACAGAACATAGATTTAAATAGTAGTACCCTCCTTACCAGAACACAACTTTATTTTGTTTTCACAGAACATAGATTTAAATAGTAGTACCCTCCTCACCAGAACACAACTTTATTTTGTTTTGACAGAACGTAGATTTAAATAGTAGTACCCTCCTTACCAGAACACAACTTTATTTTGTTTTTACAGAACATAGATTTAAATAGTAGTACCCTCCTTACCAGAACACAACTTTATTTTGTTTTCACAGAACATAGATTTAAATAGTAGTACCCTCCTCACCAGAACACAACTTTATTTTGTTTTTACAGAACATAGATTTAAATAGTAGTACCCTCCTTACCAGAACACAACTTTATTTTGTTTTTACAGAACATAGATTTAAATAGTAGTACCCTCCTCACCAGAACACAACTTTATTTTGTTTTCACAGAACATAGATTTAAATAGTAGTACCCTCCTTACCAGAACACAACTTTCACTGGGACTATATGTGAGGATTTGATTATATCTTTATTGAGGTAATTTGTGAATATAGCAATAAAATTATTTTTTCAACACAGTCTAGCACTTGTAGTATATACAAACATTATAATCTATATTAGCACAGTTTAATCACTTTTGCCGTGGAGTACAACTTGGAAAAATCCTTAGAGACATACACGTTTCTAAATATTTTCTAATCGGTTTTAATACTGCAGTTAGTAATTACTAACACAAACAACTGCCTGTAGGGCATCTTTCTTGCTACTGCTATTAAAATACAGATTATTAGCTGTGTTTTTGTGCTATAGTTATTGGTATACCAGAAAAAGTAATATACTAAAACCTCATGACATGCACTAAACAAGATGCTTGTGGAGAAAGGTTAAACCAAGGCTTACCCTTATTATGTGATAAAGAATATACTTTCTGATAATAATTTTGTCTTTATTTATTATATGAGTATCGTATATTCTCCAAACTTCCAGAATCTTTCTATATTTTCAGTCTTTTCAGCTAATATATGCATCTTTGTGTAGCAGACAGTATGAAAAAAAAGTGTCACCTTTTGTAGAGGTTCAGAAACACTCAGTTCTATTAATACAACATTCATTAGATTTCTTAGTGTCTTAAAATCTAGGAAATGAACCCTAAGTTATTACCTTGTCTCACTTAGAACACATGTTTATGAAGAATTACAGTAAATCTGATGGCCATATTGTTTCCTATCATTTTGAGGACTTAAAATTGAAAGCTGAGTTAGATACACAGCAGATTGTGGATCAGCAAGTCTAGGTCAAACATAAGCATGTACATACCAAATTTTAACAAGAAGTGCTTTAACAAGTCATAATGAAGCTTATTCGCAGATTATGAACCAGACTCTAGATTTCTGCCACTTTAGGACATGTCTAATAAAATCATTAAACTTCGAGCAAATATTCTTAGTTGTTCTATATACCATGGATTTAAATTAAAATATAATGAAGTATAGAAATCTTTAGATGCATTATACAGAGTAGCATGTGAGAGATAAACTCTAACATAATCATCATATATTAATGTTAAAATAAATCATCTTACTGTATTTTACTGAAAGTTGTATACCTTCCCAGACTGTTAAACAGTTATTGTAATATAAGGATATAAAATGGTAGCTACGTAAACATTTAACCCTTTTGGCGACCACAGTCGACTTGAAGGCTCAGCACGGCAGGCGATCTTCATCAACAAGATGTAAACAACATATCCTTTTGGCTAATTATCATAATCGCACAGGCCTGTAGATCTACTTGAGGCTAGAACCACGTGCATTTATTTTTTACTTGGGATTTCCAGCTGGTATTTAAACCGGAGGTCACGTGATTTCTATGTTTTCCAGCCTGTGTAGATCATACTGTTCATTGTTTTAGAAGACGCCTTCCTTGTACATTCTGTTGATACTTGTGATGTTACAATGCCGAAAAGAAAAGTTTATACCACTAAAAAAGTAATCAGTATTATTTTTAACGATGAAGAGAGTGACAAAGTTTGAGCCAGATGATAATGAAAGCTTACTTGTAATGGATGAGAGTGATAATGAAGACATTTGTAGCCTGGAATTTGCCCCGCTTTAGGTAAGCATATGGTGTAGTTAGGGTCATATAACTTATTGCACAAACTGACTGACCAAGGCTAGTTCTTGTTAACGGATATATAATATATTGTGCAGACAGCAAGAGCAATGGTGAAAACCCGGTATCTCCAAGACTATTCAGAGAGCAGATTATTCAAAATTTGCTGGAGGGACATGTCAGCAAAGTCAAACGAAAAGGAAGACCAAGTACTGATAAAGGTCAGCGTGCTTGGTGGAAAGACAAAATATTGGACAGTATGAAAACAAAAAACACAAACCTGATTGTACAGTTTACAGTGATAGATACACAGCTGGATGGAAAAGAAAGCAGACTAATTGTTTCTGCAAACAGTGCAATCTCTCCATGTGCTTTTTACCATGCCATGAGATATAACCACACAGACTATCGAAGGGCTGCTGAGCAAATTGTATACAATTTATAATAAATTTATAAATTATCTGTACATGTGGTGGTTGTTGAAACGGATAACTCGTATACCAGAAAACATGTATAGACATTAAGGTGAAAATCAGATGACTCCAACAGGTGTCATAAGACTGACTCGTCTTGAGAAAAAATACGAACTGTAATACAGAAGATATGAAGTAGTAAAAAACAACAACATATCACTGTTTTCCACCTTCAGAATGAATATTCCAAACAGTTGACAAAGAAACTGAAGATAAATGTGAAAAGTAAATCATGACCACATTCTCAATGTCACAGATGTTTGATACCATACAGAACGTGTGCAAACATCCCAAATTAGAACAGTGTGTAGAATATGCAATATAATAGCAGCTGACAACCATCAAACTACAAGAAAACCCAATGGACAGCAAAACAAAATTCCAACAACCTCAAAATTGAATATGAACACCTGTATGCTGTAGAAATAAAAGCAGAAAGACAGTTGAGAAACACAATAGGTGTCTTAGACTGTTTATGTGCAGTAACTAATATTGTGAGGAATGTATATTGTGAACTAAAATATGCATTAAATTACACAAAAGTAAAAAGTTAAAAGACATTTTTTGACTTATCTAGTTGATAACAAATTCATCCAATGTAACACAGAAGCCAGCAAAACCTGGATGTCTTCTTGAAGCCACTCATATCACTGGTTCAAATTCCAGTTGGTACGAGCATGTACAAGTAGATATCAAACTTACATTTATAATTAAACCACCTGTGATTCAAGCTTCATTCTCTTCACAACATATTGTAGTTTTATGAGAATTCCCTTGAAGACAGCAGTTGAAATATAATAGAGTATAATTTAATTGGTGATTAGTATCTAATCATTAGTAACTGATCAATAGGAACCACAATAATATAATACATACTTGTTTGCATCATACCCCAAGTTATCTGAAATTTGATCATCTTACAGGTTGTCATTACTTACTGTTTTGAAGTTAAGAGTAATTGTGAAACTTAATGTTTTTGTCAAGCTGGATCGTACGTATCGCTAACATTACTTGGGAAACCTTGTGGCCCCAACAGCAGGCTTCCTGGTGGTAGTCAATCCAGTAGTGGGTCAGGAAACAGTGTGGCAGCAAATCATAGCTACGGAGCACCAAATAAAGGGTCGCCACCATTTGAGAGGATTACCGGACCACAGCCAGTTGATGTAAACAGATTTTACTGTTTTATCTTGTGGAATGCTTGCAAAACAATCTAGCTAGTTTAACAGTAACATAGGTTAGAGTAAGCTGGCCATGATGCATAACTTGATAATCTTAAAGATAGGACACATCGAGTCTTTAGCAAAAAATGTGTGAGAGATTAAGTAATTGTTTTCAATGACTTCAGTCATTATCTCATTGATGTTTCTCATTTGAAATTGTTTGAATTTTTATAAATTGAGTTTTAACATATTGATGTTATTTAAAAATAATTAAATTTGTTAAAATTTCTTGTGAAACAGTATCTTTGAAATTTCTGTATCTACAAGAGCCTTGTACTTTGAAAATTATTATTTATTAGTAATTGAGAAATGTAATTACAAGTGCTTATATTATGGTTTAAGTGAAGAAAGCTACAATTTTCAGCACTTGCATAATTTATAATTTCTCACATTTTAATCTCTTGTTTGTTATGTGCTTATTTATTGTTAATTTTAATTCTTTTTTTCCTATTGGTATAAAATTAAACTCATCTCTTACGTATTCTCACTGTATTATAGCAAAAGTTTATTAAAAAATGTGTTTTAGGCTGAAAAGCAACATCAGTTGAACAAGGAAAAGATTCATACAATTAAAAAAATGTTAGACAAGGAAGGACGATACTTGGAGGTATGATTTATTTTCTGTCTTGCTTGATAAAGCATACAAAATAATACTTGATATGTAGTGATAAGTGCAGTATTTATATATCAGAAATATAGCTGAAGTTTTCAGAGGAATCTTTCAAACTTTGAAAACATTAGTTTTGATCCAAGTCATTAAGCAG
Source organism: Tachypleus tridentatus (assembly GCF_004210375.1). Taxonomy (NCBI): domain Eukaryota; kingdom Metazoa; phylum Arthropoda; class Merostomata; order Xiphosura; family Limulidae; genus Tachypleus; species Tachypleus tridentatus. The sequence continues at coordinate 11,424,696 of NC_134835.1, read as the reverse complement.
GCTAAAGCGTAATTAATTAGTTTTGATCCAAGTCATTGAGCAGGCTAAAGCATAATTAATTAGTTTTGATCCAAGTCATTAAGCAGGCTAAAGCATAATTAGTTTTGATCCAAGTCATTAAGCAGGCTAAAGCATAATTAATTAGTTTTGATCCAAGTCATTAAGCAGACTAAAGCATAATTCATTAGTTTTGATCCAAGTCGTTAAGCAGGCTAAAGCATAATTCATTAGTTTTGATCCAGGTCATTAAGCAGGCTAAAGCATAATTCATTTGTTTTGGTCTAAGTCATTAAGCAGGCTAAAGCATAATTAATTAGTTTTGATCCAAGTCATTAAGCAGACTAAAGCATAATTCATTAGTTTTGATCCAAGTCATTAAGCAGGCTAAAGCATAATTAGTTTTGATCCAATTCATTAAGCAATCTAAAGCATAATTCATTAGTTTTGATCCAAGTCATTAAGCAGGCTAAAGCATAATTCATTAGTTTTGATCTGAGTCATTAAGCAGGCTAAAGCATAATTCATTAGTTTTGATTCGAGTCATTAAGCAGGCTAAAGCATAATTCATTAGTTTTGATTCGAGTCATTAAGCAGGCTAAAGCATAATTCATTTGTTTTGATCTAAGTCATTAAGCAGGCTAAAGCATAATTAATTAGTTTTGATCCAAGTCATTATGCAGACTAAAGCATAATTAATTAGTTTTGATCCAAGTCATTATGCAGACTAAAGCACAATTAACTAGTTTGGATCCAATTCATTAAGCAGGCTAAAGCATAATTTAATGTTACTTTATCTTTTTATTGTGATTGATATTAAATATGAAATTTCCTGTTATAAAACCATATTAGCAGTGCTCTGTGAAAGATGTTGATTTGATCATTTTTCAGCTAATGAACACCATGCAGATCCAGTTACGTGCATTTGATATATTTAAGTGTTTAACAGTGATGTACATTGTGTCTATTTCCATTTTCTTTGATTAAAAAGGTGTTTCTGTATTTTAAAGCATGAGAGATGGAAATAAGCATTCAGAATTATGTAAAATAAACTTAAAAAACTAATGTTTAATTGCAAAGTTTTCTTGATAGTTTGAGTGGTAAGAGTGAACTTGAAATTTGATAATTGTCTTTCAGCATTAAAAAATTGAATCTGACACATTATTGAAATAGACATTATTTACGATTAAAATTGATCTCTTTTGCCTACTTCAACTTGGATTATTTAATCAAAATTGCCAGAATGTGAGGAAAAAATGACTGAATGATTATGTACAGACACACATGTATACACAAAAAGTTATTTCAAGTTGTTAGTTTATTGTCGAACTTGTGACGCTTTGATTTTTTTTTCAGGACTTAAAAGTGAGTTTTCAAAACATCCATCAGACAAACTCAGAGAAGAAATGAGTAAAGCTGAAAAGAGAATGAAAATTTTGGAAGAGCAACTACTTAGTTTTACTTCTGGGACTTATCCAGATTCTGTAAGTTATATTACATTGGTATGATTCTGTTTAAACATATCTGTAACAATTTGTGCTATTTTCATTAGAATGTTCAACTTGTCATTAGTTTATTTCAAATCTATAGTCTGGTAGCACAAATTTTGTTGTATCAACACTTTCTGATCAATCTAGATGAAGTTTTATGAGAGACATTGAAAAACTTTGGATCGTACAAGTTCTCTGCATGTCGTAGTGTTTTTAATTCCAAAATCAAATCTTGGGTTATATTCAGATATTTTAATTAGATAGGTCTTTATAATAATGAAAGAACAAGTTAACTGTATTCAGTCTGTTTTGTGTGAAACTGAAGTTTAGAAAAGTATGATTATTTCACTAAGTTTTTGCAAAATTCTTTAATATTTTACACAACTTAAGACATTTTTGTTATTGAACTAAGTTAAGCCTGGAGCTTTTTTTTTTACCTTAAACTATTATAAAATTAGTTGCATTATGACTTCAGCTTAAGTTTCAGTAGCTAAAAAAATACAAAATAGGTGACTTAAAATTAGACCATCAAGAAGTCATCCTTGTACTTTTTATGATTTTCCAAAGCTTCATAAAAAGAAGGATGACCTTTGTAACCACTCTGTTTCTTGCAGTATTTTAAATGTGTAGCATATCACAGTAAAATGTTTACAGGTTTGTATTTCAACTTTGCAAGTTGGAAGGAATATTTAGTCAAAATATTGTTTTATTTTGCCCATAAACAGTCTAGCACATGTGAGATAATGTATAAATTATTTAATAATATCCAGTAATGCTTCTGCATGAACGATTTTTCCAACTTTTGTAAATGATAGAATACTCCATAATTATCTAAATAAATGCAGGGTTGGTTTGTTATATACCATTGGATTGCTAATTATCTAAATAAATGAAGTGTTGGTATGTTATATACCATTGGATTGCTAATTATCTAAATAAATGAAGTGTTAGTATGTTATATACCATTGAATTGCTAATTATCTGAATAAATGAAGTGTTGGTATGTTATATACCATTGGATTGCTAATTATCTAAATAAATGAAGTGTTGGTATGTTATATACCATTGGATTGCTAATTATCTAAATAAATGAAGTGTTGGTATGTTATATACCATTGGATTGCTAATTATCTAAATAAATGAAGTGTTGGTATGTTGTATACCATTGAATTACTGATTAACTAAAATGAAGTGTTGGTATGTTATATACCATTGAATTACTGATTATCTAAATAAATGAAGTGTTGATATGCTATATACCATTGAATTACTGATTAACTATATAAATGAAGTGTTGGTATGTTATATACCATTGAATTGCTAATTATCTAAATAAATGAAGTGTTGGTATGTTATATACCATTGAATTGCTAATTATCTAAATAAATGAAGTGTTGGTATGTTATGTACCATTGAATTGCTAATCATCTAAATAAATGAAGTGTTGGTATGTTATATACCATTGAATTGCTAATCATCTAAATAAATGAAGTGTTGGTATGTTATATACCATTGAATTAGTGATTAACTAAATAAATGAAGTGTTGGTATGTTATATACCATTGAATTACTAATGATATAAATAAATGAAGTGTTGGTATGTTATATACCATTGAATTACTAATGATCTAAATAAATGAAGTGTTGGTATGTTATATACCATTGAATTACTAAAATGTCCTCTTGCTATTCTGTGAGTAAATATTCTTTTTATCATTAAGAATCACTTGAAAAATGTCATTTGGAGCCTGTTTCCACAGTTACAGTTAAAATGTACATTTAAACCTGTTTGTTGCATATGGTGTTATTTAATTTTAAAGGTCAAATCCTCACTGACAGTTATCCAGCATGGCCAGGTAGTTAAGGTGCTCGACTGATAATCTAAAACATGCTCGCCCTTTCAGCCATGGAGGCATTATAATGTGATGGTCAATTCCACTATTCACTGGTAAAAGCATAGCCCAAGAGTTGTTGGTGGGTGGTGGTGACTAACTACCTTTCTTCTTGTGTTACATTGTTTAATTAGGGATGGCTAGCATGGGTAGCTCTCATGTGGCTTTGCATGAAATTCAGGAAACACCTGTCAGTGTGGCTGTGTTGGCACACAGTGGTTTAATGTTACAAAATTTATACCCTAGTTTTCTGTTCTTGACAGTTACATTGAAGGCTCTAGAAGTTATATAAACCAAATATGAAAACTGTAAGGTAAAATAAGTTTTTATTTTTAGCAAGAAAATTACCTTTTACTCACACTAAGTGAAGGCTTGAGAAATTCACAGACAGATCTTTACTAGAAATAATTTGTTTGAATATTATATTTTTGTGCTCAACAACTTGTAATGTTAACTAAAAGCTTGTCAAATATTAGGAAGATATGTATAATTCAGTGTTGTAGTATATACAGTTTCACAGTTCCAAGATGTATCTTGTTAACTAAAATTATACTTATGCAGTTAAGGTAATGTTCATTTTAAATTCTGATTATGCTCCAAAATTGTGAAGAGACATTTAGACTGTAAGCTGGACTAATATTTAGCAAATGCCTTTTAACCCCACCCCACCCCCAAAAGAAGAGCAATGGATATTGGCTATCACAACACTTTCAGGATCATTCCAACTTTCTTTGGGTTATCATATGCTCAACAGTTGAAACATGTTATTAAGATTTTTATGATTGTTAGAGATTTGAAATTCGTAATTACAGATGGCATTTTCTAAGTATCTACAGCCAATGAAACTAGAGGACACAAGTTTAAGATAAGGAAAACTGTTTCAGTTAAATCTTGTGAGTCAAAGGCTGTCTCATCTAATTTATATGCAAAAACGGCTCGTTTGGGTTGAGAAAATATTTTACATAGAAGAGTGAACAACGTTTCGACCTTCTTTGGTCATCGTCAGGTTCACAAAGAAGGTCGAAAACGATGTTCTACTCTTCTATGTAAAATATTTTCTCAACCCCAAAGAGCCGTTTTTGCATATAAATTTCTCAACAAGTGGGTTTCTCGACATCACTGATTATGTCTCATCTAATGTGTTGATTTGCATTCAAAATTTTGTTCAGCTACTATTTTATGAATTTGTGTCATTAAGTTTGTCAAATTATAGATTACGATTCAAATTTTCATATTGTACATTTTTAATTTCTTAATTTAAAAGTGAATATTAAAAAAACACACCTAAATATGTACTTTTTGTGTGTAACTTGATATGCTGAATGTAGCATTAGTTCAAATTAGATGTTTGTGATGTCAAAATAAATAGTCTGTAATTTTGTACTTAGTTAGAACCCAAATTACTAATATTGAAAAAAAGAGAATACAAAGTAAGAACTTCCTATATTTTCTGTTTGCTGAAACATTGCTCATGTATACTGAATGAAATGCAATGGACCTGCCCACCTCTTCACCAATGGTTCTTTATATACACTTCTGTGTAGGATGTGAATAACCAATCAGAAGTTTAGAATGTCCCCATGTGGTTCTTTTTCAACCATTTTCAATTTAACAGCATTGTCTTTTCCTTTCAAAACAAACCTTCATGAAAGTTTCATATTTATTTAGACCCAAATACAGCTTGGTTACTAAACATAATAAATTGTAATGGAATTCTATGGTATTGATATAGTAAATTATGATTTTTTTGGTATTTCAAATGTGTGTGTATATATATATATATATGTGTGTGTGTGTGTATGTGTATGTGTGTGTGTGTAAAACCTAAAAAATAAATTGTTTCACATCCTTGTGTGAAATTTCTTAATGCTTAGCAACCTATGACAAACAGCAACTGGGTACAAAGGTTGTAACAAGAAGAGATAATTGTTTGCATAACTTCTCTATTTAATAATATAAATGTTTAAGAAAAATAAGTTTAAAAATTTATTTGTAAATAGTAATCATGTTATGATTAAAAATCTTTGTTCCAAAAATCTCAAATATTATTTGTGTAATCTCTAAAACCTCCTAAATACATTTCAAAGTTTGTTTTCAGTAAGACTGTGTTTAATGTTAGTTTCTATACCTATGAGGTCTATCAATAGACTGACCTCATAACCATCATAAAAAAAATAATTAGAAGATATATATATATATATATATAAACTCTGAAGGTACATTTTGAGTTTGAATCGATTGAGCCTTGGCCAAAAGAGTTATGGTATTGTGTTGTAAAATTAATTTGGTCAATTTTTGCAAATAGAAATATTTTTAGGCTTAACTTTGTAGATTTGATACATTTTAGTTTATTTATCATACTTGTTTATCCAGGTGCCTCGCTCTCCTAAGTCCCCTCCTCCTGTAAGACATCCTGAAAGAGAAACTAGATCAGCAAGTCTTGTTGCTCAACCATCCTGTTACCTTCAGGGAAGAACTCTTGTTCATCAGATATCAGCCCCTGTGCTGCCAAAATCAGAACAGAGAGGAGTCACTTCTCCGAGTTATACAAATAATGCTACTAGAGTAGAATATTTAACATCACCAACTGGTCCTCCATGTTCTCAGGTTAAATGTTATCGTGGAGAGAATGATCTAAGTAATACCATTCAAAAGTCATTACCACTGTCAACATCTTTAGAAAACATTACAAAACCTGCCAGTCCAAAAGAATTGCTGGTGAGTTGAACTTTTAAATCTGACACACACTTACATGTTTTTATTATGATTACACTAGAAACACCATCATGTGATCGAGCAATGCCATCAGATGACAGTCTGGAGATACCTTGACTGGGTAATGAAGAAGATTGTGCTTGAGAATGACATAGTTTAGTTGAAATGTTGTACATTTATAATAATTTTCTTCATTACACATTCAAGTTGTCTCCAAACGTTTCTTTTATATACATAAAATGGGTCCCTCATTATCCAAGTTCAATGCAATCAAATAAGCAAACTTAAAAATATTTTTATGAATATTGCTAGTTATTGTATCTCGTGTACTTGATTAAAATTACTAGAATTATGAGAAACATACCAACAACATAAAGCTGTGACAAATTGAAGTTTTTATTTAGATTTAGATTTGTGATATTTGTTCTATTTTTAATGCATAGAATATCATCAAATGTTAGGCCTTGATTGTCTCAAAGTAAAAGAGTTGCACAGCATGTTACTCATTTCTCAGCATTTTGTTTTTCTTCTTGTATTCATGTTTAGACTCAGAAGGGACCAAAGGTAGTTAAGACAATGCTATCAAATGGTTGTTGATTGTTATTGTTAACCTAAATCCCATTACTGTGAAATTAAATATACATTTATGAGTATGACCAATAGTGAAGTTAGGTTAGGCACAGTTGGCTTCTAGGTGTTTGTGCTGGCTTCAAGATTTGAAAATATTTGTGGAAGCTTAGGGGTAAGCCTATAATGAAGTTGGTACAGCTGTGTGCATGTCATGACCTTTTACAACTTGATTATCATCGGTACAGCTGTGTGCATGTCATGACCTTTTACAACTTGATTATCATCGGTACAGCTGTGTGCATGTCATGACCTTTTACAACTTGATTATCATCGTACAGCTGTGTGCATGTCATGACCTTTACAACTTGATTATCATCGGTACAGCTGTGTGTGTCATGACCTTTTACAACTTGATTATCATTGGTACAGCTGTGTGCATGTCATGACCTTTTACAACTTGATTATCATCGGTACAGCTGTGTGCATGTTATGACCTTTTACAACTTGATTATCATCGGTACAGTTGTGTGCATGTCATGACCTTTTACAACTTGATTATCATCGGTACAGTTGTGTGCATGTCATGACCTTTTACAACTTGATTATCATCGGTACAGTTGTGTGCATGTCATGACCTTTTACAACTTGATTATCATCGGTACAGCTGTGTGCATGTCATGACCTTTTACAACTTGATTATCATTGGTACAACTGTGTGCATGTCATGACCTTTTACAACTTGATTATCATTTCATATGAATGAACTTGGGATCACACAATAGTTAATAAGAAAATATTGATTATATGTGTTTTAATTTCTTAGTTTTATAAAGAAATATTTAAATAAATCCTCAATATTTCGTTGTATGAAAATCATGACATTGTTTCTCTACATCTTGCCCACTCACTAATTCATTTACCATCACTTTCTGAAGTACAGTTTAGCATAAATTACTCGTTATAATACAAAAAGCAAAGTCTGATCTTATAACTTCAAATCTTTTTTTTGTTCACTGAAACATGAACTAGAAAGTCATTCTCTCGCCCATCTTTCACTTTTACCACAAATTGACAGTAATTTTCTGTGACATTTTATATCTGTTAAATTGTTCTGTTAAATTACATATAACATTATTTTTACTACAGTGTATTGCTCATTTCTTATTCAGATTGGAAGTTTTTCTTGTGCTCAGATTGGGTGTCAGATTCTTATATTCTATGTATGTATATTGTTGGTTTTAAATTTCCACAAGAAATAGCACAAAATACACTTGCTTTAAAATAATACATCAAAATGAGTCATATATACATACAAATATTTATTACTCATTTATTCACCACAGCTGTATTCAGAACTTTAAATAGTTATTTTTTTCATCAAATTTACACACAGTTATTTTATAACACAACTGATAAGACAAATTGTTCATCTGTACTCTGTTGTTACAGTACATGCTGCAATAATTGTGTATTAAAAACAAACTATAGTTTCTTTATGGCTAAATTCACAAATGCACAATATAGCTGTGACTATCTGTCTAACTATTTGTTTATGGAATGGGTGATTTATGGTATAATAGGAAAGGTCTCTTGGGCAGTGACTTGTGGGAGTAATAGATAGACCTGAGATGCTATTTTTCATACTTCTGATTTTTAATTCAAAGTGGGCAAGTTAAGATACTTGTGGGTAAAATGTATGCAGCTTACACTTTTTTATTACAAGTTTTGTTGTTTATTAAGCTTCTATTCTCACTTGTAATGTATACAAATGTAATATTACTCGCTGTAAAGAGATTACAATTTTCAAACTTTCACTTGTATTGTACAAGTACCATTCCTTCAAAAACTTGTATCACATCCATACATTTTTATCATGTCTTAGTTTAGAACAATATGATTCATAATCTTGCATTCATAGTGTAATAGCACACATCTTCAAAAGTAATATAAATAATTGTAAGTTAAATTGTAACCTACACACAAAATATAATGAAAATTCCACAGAGAGTAATGGTTGTAATAAATATGCATTAGCTTCTCTCTTAGTTGAATTTCATGAGTTATTTGACTACATTTAATTTTTCACTAAACTGAAGTGATTGTTAGACAACGTTGGGTGTTTGTAGTTTGATAGCAGAGTTATTCACACAATGAAGTAACAGTATGGAGACATTAATATGTAAGATATGAATATTTTAAATATTCATTTGTCAGAACAAATGTTTATGACATTCTCTGTGTTATATGTTTTAACAGTACTTATGAGTTTTTACCATTAATTTTCCCATGCTAATATATCACTATCAGAATGTCTCAATGTTTTATATGTAACTGGAAACTTAAAAACTTAAAACAATAATTATAATCTTTTGAGCTTTTTCTTGCTCTTTTCTATATATATTTCAAGTAAAAATTAAATTTTTATACTTCTAAATATGGCTGCTTTACACATTTCATATTTGAAGTGTTATTTTTGTTCTGTTTAGCATCCTGTTAAGCTCTTACCAAAACATTCTCGTCAGAGTTCCAGTCCAGATTCTTTGCTTCAGTTCCATCAACAGAAAGGGGATCAATATAAACCAGCTTATAGCCTTTCAAGGACACAAAGTGAACTAAGTCATCACCCATTTAGTAGGAAGTCAAGCAATTTAGATCGCTTACCAGATACAGTGAAGAAGAGGAAAAGACAGACAAACATCATTCTTCGGGTTAGTAGGTTTTTCCGTGAAACAGCAAATATGCTCAAAACAGAAAATTCATATCACACAATATTTTTCATTCTATAAATTTTATTCTTTGAGAATTCTTGAAGTGAAAACTGAAATTTATGGCACTCGAGGTATGTTCTCTTAGTTAACTAAATTGTTATGAACAATTTCATTATTTACTCACATTATTTCATTATTCAAACCATAATTACTCACACAACTTTCCAATAATTTGTTAAAGGCATTGAAATGTTTTATTCTTTCCTTTGGGGGGTAGTGGATTTATAAATGACTGTTATATGTATGTTTTAATTTTTCATTATTTTATATTAATAAGTAAATGCACAAGTACATCTGTAATTTGAGTGTATCAGCAAAAATATCCAACGTCAAACTTGAACAAAAGTTTCTATACTGTATTAAAATTTTCATCAAAAACCTGTTGTTAAATGAATTCATTTTTTTGTATCAGACAAATACTTTACATATAACTATTTTGACAAATTTTATGGGTAAAGTGTCTTATGTATAAAATTCTGTCTTTTTGTGTAGGTATTTGAATTTTTAATTTCTAGACAGATCACAGATAGTAATTTAATATTCTGAAGCAGATAAGTTAAAAAATATTTATATAAATATTAAGATATCTTAATATTTGAATACACTTATGATACTTCTTTTTTAATACAGACTTAGAAATGGGCTATAACTTGATATAGTGATTCTGCAGACTTGTATAATACCTAGTAGTAGTGAATGAAAAATACGAAGATATCCATATAGCCAGAACCAGTGTCACTCGTTTTGAATTTCCGTGTAACCATATTCATGGTATCTGTATCTCAAGGTGGTTGAATGAAAATTAAAACTTTTATTAAAATAAAGAACAACATCTCGACTTTCTTAGGTCATCTTTAGGTTTCTTTGTTAACCTGGGGTTGACCTGAGAAGGTCAAAATGTTTTTCTCTATTTTAATAAAAATTTTAATACCCATGCCAGCTATCCTGAGATGCATTTTTACATCAAGTATTTTTCTCATCATTGCAAATTTATAGCATTTAACACTATAAGTATGTTTGAGTTATAACAAACTTTATTTATAACAGACATTCTGCATGAAGAGAAGTCTGTGGTTCACATGAGAGATTGCTTTATACTTGATATTAATGAAAAATAGAGGATTTGCTAAGACTTATTTTTTTTGCATCTTCAGGATTGGATAGAGTTGGTGAGCTCATCACAGCTCGTGATGGTCAGTGTGCTTGACTTGCAACATAGGGTTGTGGGTTCTAATCCCCATCCCATCAAACGTACTTGCACTATCAGCCATGGGGGTGTTATAATGTGCAGTCAGTCTCACTATTTGTTGGTAAAAGAGTATCCCAATATTTGCCAGTTGATAGTAATGTTTAGATGCCTTCACTCTAGTCTTCCACTGCTGAATTGGGGACAGGTAGTGAAGATAGCCCTCATCTAGCTTTGCTTGAAATTCAAAGAACAAATAAACAAAAGTCTGTGGTATAACTCTATACTTAACAACAAACAAACAAATCATATTTAGCATACACAGTGAAGTTTTATATTTACCATTATCTATTTGTTACTTGTATTGATTACTGTACACAAAATATGCCACTGTCAACAATCTAAGGTATATATATGCTGCAAATAAAACTTAATAACTTCAGTTTTACTTTTCATGTTCTAATTATTTTTTATCATACTTTCTGTAGTATTTGTTATTATTTATTTTTTTAATGAAACATTATTGGTGAGAAAAGCCTATTTGGTAAATTATATGTTAAATTTTGTCACTTGTCATAAAACAGGGTCAATCCTTCAGTCATAATGAAAGTTCAACAGATAGTCCTCAAGTAACTCCTCCAGGTACACCCCCACTTTCAGATCTAATATGTGATGGTATGGAAGTTGTGGAAGGTGAAGATATGTGTCACCTAAGAGGTCAGTATTTATTTTGTTTCACATTTCAACATTTTTTTTGTAAAGTGTTTGTTTTACAATTATGTTTCTTGTCTATCTTAGTGTGAGTGTGGATCTTTTTTATACCAGACACTCCTGTACAATATTTCATTAGCAGTAGGTAGTACAAAAAGGGTTAGTTAATATCAAGATAGAAAACAACTTTATTATATATTAAAAAACATTCATTTTAATAATTGCCAGTCAGTCCTCAAAAGTAAGATACAGAAATTTAAAACCAAAATGTATTCTGCTGTATGTTACCTGCTGGTTATTAACAGTTGAAAATGACTTTTTAAATTGTACTTAAATATAGATTTGTTGGTATTGTTAAAGGACATAAATGTATTACAATTATAGTTTTGTGCTTAACTGCTTAAAATGATTAAGCATCAGTGTTAAAATAGGATTAGTAATAATAAATGCAGTATGTGAAGCTAAGATATAACGTGTAGGTTACATTATTTAGTAATAAATAAACAGCTGGTGGTTTGTCTTATTTTACAAATCTGAATACTGTGAAAAACATTGTCATGTCAAAATGAAAACTTAATTTCCTAGCACTAAAAGCACACAAATAAATCATAGCTGATAAAATATGTGAACAAGACTAAATTTCATTTTTGTAATGTAATTTATCATATTTAGTCATCTACAGTTTGTTTTGAATTAATATAAACTAATTGAGAGAGATTGTTTTGAGAATATTTATGAAGAGAAGAAACCTGATGGTTCCTGATTTTAATAGTCATCTGATGTACCACTTCTGTACAGTATCTTTACTTGTTTTAGTGAGCAAAGCTAGACCACATTCCTATTTCTGTAATTTTTCATTGCCGTCAACAACTTCTTGGTGCAACCTGCTTCATAGTGTTGTCATTTGTGCAAATTGTGCTCTGTGGCTTTTAGGGATGTCATACTAGAGATCTGCCGTGTGTTACAACTGGAAACTGTGCCACAACTCCAGCTGTTATACCCGGTAAAGTCTAACACGCTTAACCCTATGGATGGCAGGCCACTGCCAGCTTTACCTTTGGAATTAAAGCTTGTGAACAGCTTAATCTCGCCTAGTCAACAGGTATTTATTAATGCTACTAACAGCACTTTTGTTAATTAATAACTTCAAGGTCCTGTATAGTAGATGATAGTGCTTATAGTTGTTGTCCATTATTTGGCTTGTGTATTTGATATATCAAATAATTTTATCTGTTTGCTCTTCTTTGAGTGCTGTTTATAGTTGTGCATTATTTGACATAAGTATTTGATGTATCAAATAATAATGTTTTCTCTTCCTTGAAGTACGCTTGCTTTTAGTTGTGCATTATTTGATATGTATTTGATATATCAAATAATTATATGTTTGCTCTTCCTTGAAATGTGTTGCTACAATTATCAGTTGCAGAAAAATTGTTGTTATATTTTCCTTCTAATTGCCTTATTAATTTATACTGATATAAATATGTAAAACAGATAATTAAAATATTTAACAAGAATAACATGAAAATATTGATTTAACTGCAGGTTTTGCTAAAT